>NW_021604618.1:7945217-8035444 GCF_004785775.1 Grammomys surdaster
CGCCTCTCTGCCCCTCTGCCCCTCTGCCTCTCTGCCCCTCTGCCTCTCCTCTCTGCCCCCGCCCCTGCCTCCTGAGTGTTAGGACTAAAGACGTGCACCAGTATGCACGGCTCAAAGCACGGCTCTTGCAGAAGATCGGGATTCAGTTCCCACTGCCCATACAGTAGCTTGTAATTATTAAAGCTCCAGCTGCAGAGGACACAATGCCCTCTTCTGGCCTCCTCAGGCACCAGGCACACACATGGTGCACACATACACACTTCATGCAGGCAAAACACTCCTAATATTAAAATCTTAAATAAAAAAATAAAAAACAAAAAAAGCCAGCCTGAGGAAAGCACAGGCCATGTGGGTTAGCAGGACTCAGGCAGCAGTCGCAGTGGGAGCTGAGGGTCAGGCTCACTCTGCAGAGCTCAGAGCCAGGATTCTCCACAGCAGGTGTATCCCCAGGCCTTTTGTGACAGTCAAAACCACTGGCATAGCCAAAGCATGGGGGAGCCTAATGCATTTGTCACACTGTTCAAACCAGAGGACACACTGACAGCTGGCCAGAAGGGTCCTGGAAGATGTGGCTACCATCAGCACTAGAGCCCTCAAAGACCTGGAGTGACGTAAGGAGATAGAGGGGCAATACCTGACTTTCTGGATTCATCACACAAAGAATGTTCCTGAACATTCCACGTTATATACTCGTTGGGAAGCACATTGGTAACTATGACAATGCTAACTAACAATTCTGCTTCCCACAAGCCCCAAGTGGCCGTGCTAGCCTCACGTGTACAGGCTCTGGCCACAGGTGGTCTCCTGCTAGTCCTGAGGAAGATCTAGCATTTGCTATATGCAAATGCATTACTTTGCAGAGCAGACATTGGAGAAACGGTGTTCAATGACCTCAGGATGCCTGAGGTGGCAAAGGAAGTCAAAACTATTTTAATACTGATCCTTTCCTTGCCCTTTCCACTGTCTCTTACATATATTGTTTCTCAGAGGGCACAGCATGAGGGCACCACAAGAACGAGAGGCAGACACCAGAAGCTGGCTCTGGCCCAGTATGCCAGAGATGAATGAGACTGGCCAAAGTAAAATTGGGTCTCAAGACTTAGCTGGATGGTGAAAGACTTGCCTAGCAATATATAAAGCCCTGGGCTTGATCGCCAGCAAGGAAAAAAGAAAAAAAAGAAAAGAAAAAAAAACAGAAAAAACAAAACAAAACAAAAAAAAAACCAAAACTTAAATCCAAACCCATACAATTATTCGTTTCAAACAAATGGTTTTCAGTTTCTCGGTTTTTCATTTTTGTCATGGGAAGTAGCTACAAAAAGGAGCCACATAAAGAAGTCCTGTCTTTTTAAGGCATAAAGACTCTAAGACTAAGGATTTTGAGAACTGCTGGCCTGAAGGAAGGACAAGGTGGCTCACATGGCAGGCTCTGCAGTGGACACACCTGGCCCAACTCTGGCCCTGTCCTCACTGTCGCTGAGTACAGGAGAGAGACACCCACCTAGGATGCTGCCTGCTTTATAGGTGTGCAACCAGAGCACTCAAAAGAGAACCGTGACACTTCCCTCGGCATCTGTTCCCGCCTCCTGCTTCCCAGGAACAGCTTCAAAGCCCTGCTGTGTGGAATACCAGGCCCTTCCTTACCTTTTCAAACTAACGATGGAGGCATTCTGCCCTGCTTTGCTTAAAACTTCATTCCACTCTTCATCGTCCCCACGGATTACATATCTGCAAGAAGAGAGGAATGTCAAAGCCTGTCAGAAGAGAGACTGCTTGAAAGAAAATAAGAAAGTGACAAGATGCCCACCCCAGGAGACACCAGAGGTGCACTAGCATGTCAGCTGCAGAGAAGGTGACGGGCATATGGCCAGGTGTAGTCCCACTGGATAGAAGAGTCACATCAAGAGTGGAGGAAAAGGGGCCACCAGGGGCCAGTAGGAAGGCAGTCTGCCACAGCTACCTTTACCATGGCCTGCCACCACTGTCCTCAATCGGACTTCAGCCCCTGCCCTGCCAGCCTCCGCCTACCTACTCTGCAACCTCTTACTTCTTTCAGATAAAGCAGTCTTGGTACATCAAATAGAAACCAGCTTGATACCCTGCAATGGCCTCACGGCCACCCCATCTGCTCAATCATCGTCACCAATGATGTGGTTGCGGACAAGATCTGTGGCTTCTGGCCTAGAGTTACGAGGTAAAGGACCTCCCTCTGGACTGTCAGATCTGTCAACCTTGGGTGGGTGGAGAGGAAACATCACAAGTGACGCTCAAAAGGAACACAAGAAAAAAGGCAAATACGAGGAAGGGACTGTTCAAGGTGGAAGTGGTTCTGCTCAGCATCCCCTTCCTGGAGGGGCCTGAGAGTAACACAAACCCGAAGTGACGACAAGAACTCTGGGATCCTGGGAAGGACAGATTATGAGGTCTCAGCCGTGGTACTTCTGTAACAGTTCTGAGCCTGTGGGGTGTGTGGTAGGACACCCCAAGCAGACTCAGCAGGCCATGCAGGCTGGGGAAGAACAGATTCCCTGAGAGGAGGAGGGGCTTACTGAGAGAGGTCCATGTCCTTCAGTCTCCCCACTTCCTTCTTGTGTTTCTCCTGGAATTCCTTTGCTGCTTCATCCTGTGGTCCACAGCCAGAGAGAGCAGGGGTCAAAAAGGAGGAGAAGCAGGTCAGGGCATCAACAAGGAGGAAACCTTTCCTTCTGAGGTCCACTCAGAACACTAGGAGCAGCTACTACAGTTTGACAGTACGCACACTTATAAAATACACATTTGGAAAAACATCAAAAGAGAAACCAATGTCTCCATTCACAGCCTCGAGGTTCCTACACACACACACACACACACACACACACACACACACACACACACACGCACACGCACACTCAGTAGAGGCACAAATCAAGGGCCACACTGGCTTGGACCTACAGATTGCCACTTAGTTAAGTTAGTGCAAAGGACCTGTTCCTTCAGTTGTTCTGTAGCCCAGGCTGACCTGAAATTCTCTAAACAGCAGCTCAAGCTGGCTTTGAGCTGAATAACTCTCCTGCCTCTCAGCCTGAGAATACAGGAATGCAAGGCATGCATCAGTACCTGCAGCCTGCAGGACAGCTCTGAAGCACAGGAGGAGGGTGGCCTAGATTTGCAGGCTAACAGTGGCCAAAGGGAAACACAAAAGGAACCTCTAAAGCAGGGACATACCAGGTCATCACTCAGGGTCTTCATTGTGGGCTCCATGACCACATCCTTCACTGCCACCATCTGCTCCTCAATAGCTTTTTCCTGCACATCATTGAACAGCTACAAAGATAACACAACAGGAAGAAAGAAAAGATGCAGGAGAAGCGAAGGTCTGTCACTCACTCTTCAACAGGGCACTTAGTGTCTTTAAAAAAAGTATTCAAAGCAATGCTCCAGATGTTAGGAACACAGCTGATCACATAGAAACAGGCCGAGTGTATACAAAGCCCAGCAGTGGGATCTCTAGGAAGGAATCCAGTTCAGACACTGACTGACACTCCACCCCCTACTCCCCCTCCCCCACCCCAGCCGTGTGTGTGTGTGTGTGTGTGTGTGTGTGTGTGTGTGTGTGTGTGTGTAGATCTGCAGCAAATACATCTAAGTTTTAGTACTTATTATAAACAAAGAGTGAATGTGTTATGTTACAGGAAAGAGACCAAAATCCTGCCCATGGACCAAGGTTACTACCTTCACAACTTTGCGGATAATCCGGTTGAAAAGCCCCATCAACTGGCCTGAGGGTAGCTCGATCTCCTTTTCCAGCTGATCCACAGACTTGTGCTGTAGGCCAATTCCCAAGAGAAGAGCCTGGAGAAAGGACAATCAGTTGGATTGGTTTCTAAGACAGTCTTGCCTGTTAAAATAGCCTAGATTGGAATTGCCTCTTTTGATGAAGCAGAACTCAGAGGTCAGTGGTAGGGTTTTCTTGGCATTTCTCTCCCATCCTGTTACTAAGGTACCAGGAACACTCCTTCCTAAAATGCACTCTAGCTCACACTGTCCTGAAAAACACCCACTTCACAAAAAACCACATACATCCAGAGTCCAGGACAGCCCGGCCTTCTGCTAAGGCAGCATGGTGGCAGGGAAAGGTGGGTCCAAAGTGTAGCAGTCTGCTTGCTGACAGGACAGCTACACTGTCACCTCCGCCTGCAGGGTGAGCATGAGCCACCCATCAGCTCTGCCAAGGCTGAAGGCACAAAGCTCTTCCAAGCACTCATCTAGGGCCCAGCACCGACAGCTCCACTGACCTCTCTTGTCCCCCGTGGGGTCCCAGGTGACCTACCGACTGGGCAGCCGACAGGGCCAGGTCCCCGAGCTGGCTCAGGAAGTACAAGCGGGAAATGGCTGGGATGAGGTCCATGATGAGGTGATAATCGACCATGTTCCGAGAGTACATCTCCAGCCGCTTCAGGTCATAGGGGAGAAAGAGTGCCTCCAGATGCTCCCGGCCCAGGGCTGCACAGGCAACAAGAGCCCCAGCAGTCAGGGCACTCTGCAGCCCTCACAGGAAAGTACCCAGCACACAAAGCCATCCAGGAAGGGGCTGGACGGGTGGCTCAGCAGTTAAGTGCACTTGCTGCTCTTGCAGAGAACCTAAGCTCAGTTCCCAGAACGCACATGTGGTAATTCACAACCAACAATAGCTCCACTTCTAGAGGATCTGATGCCCTCTGACCTCCACAGGCACCAGGCACACATGCTACAAATGCACACATGCAGGCAAAACAAGTCTACACATAAATCTCTAAGTAAATGTGGTGTTACGATACCCTGCTACCAATAATATAATCCCGGGCTGGCGTGCAGACAGCCACCACAATGCTGGGCCAAAGAAAGACCCCCCCTTCCTTCCCAACCCCCATCCCCACCATGTCCTAACAGTCCAAGGACACACCTCCACCTTCCCCGTTTGTCACTCTTCCTCCAGGGTTATCTTACTGAAGTACGTGTTCTGCCCAGCTCAAAGAATCCAGATTTTCCCATCAAAATACAGCCCACAAGACATAAGTAAATATATACATAAGAACGTGTACGTAGTCACAGATATACACATAAAAATATATATAAATGTAACTGTTCATAGAACCAAATGACCACTAATGACCTCTTACACAATTTTAAAATTTTCATCCAACTAAACAATGATTTATATGCTTTCTAGCTTTATAAACCCATACAGCTTTATAGTACATAGCTCTTCTACATACTAGTCACAGATGGCCAATGACATAGTCTTGGTGCGATTTCAAAAATACGTGAACACAGAGCCCCAGAGACGGAGCTCGCTCCCCTCAGAGCCTAGGTTTCAATCAGGTTCCACAGCTAACCACTGAATGACCTTCTCTTAGACCTGAAATCCAGGCACAGCATGGGCAGGAGAGAGGCTTGGGAACAGGAGGCAGCCCTCAGCTGCTGGGGTGAAGCTCACCTGGCTGGGCTGACTTTGCTATGTTCCTGTTCTGAATGATGTTCAGAGACAGGGCAGGAGAGAAGGTGCTGAACTGGTAAGACAGCAAGGCCAGGAACCGTCTTCGGAAATCTGCAGGGCACAGCCAGGCAGTTAGCAGTCTGCAGGTGCCCTAGCCTGTCACCTCACTGTCCCCCTCCACTCCTCTAGCATCTACCTTTCCAAAATGCTGCCAGCCAAGCTCCCTGCTCCGCCTCGTCCTCATCGGCCAGTGTCTTCAACATAATGCAGGAGTGCTCTCCAGTCAGGTCGTTCTAGGGGACAACATTACTGCTTGGCACCAACTTCCTTCTCAGAGCTTCCCCCTGGTGCTACAGGACAAGTGTGCAGAGAAGGGCGTGGTGCCCCCACCCTGGCCCCACAGGCTCACTTCACACATGGCTTCTAGGGCTCACATGGTAAGGCAGCCTCCTAAGAGACCATGGGATTCGAGCATGCCCAGCAGGTCTTTGGGTCAGGCCCGACTTCTGCTCCACACCCACTCCTTTCAAGTAGACTCTGAAGTCAGGGCCACAAAGGCTTCAACCCCTCTCTCATCCTGTCAGTGAATGTTTGGTCCTTATAAAGCAGAAATTTCCCAACAAACTCAGGCTCCCAGCCAGCAGCCAGTATGTTTACACATGCTTTGTGTAAGAGACAGTCTTGTTATGTAGCCCATGCTGGCCTCAGACTCTTGATGCTTCAAGCTTCACTAAGGGATGACATGGTGAAAGGTTACAGAGTTTTGGACTTTTTACGACATAAGTTCTCAGGACTGCATGACAGCACCTAATGGCAGCAATAGGTCAGAGCAAGCAGGTCAAGGGATAAGAACACAGGATGCCTATGGCCTATCTGTGGCTCACAGATTTACATCCTGCCTGCAAGCAACTGCTGAGCTTATCTGTCTATCTGGACAAGTCTAGGTGTAGCTCATTTAGTACAGTGCTTGCCTGATGTTTGAGGAGCTAGAGGGTCCAGTACTACACTATCAAACATACATCTCTGTAGTTTTTGCACATGAGAGGATACAGAAATATCTTAAATCCTTAATCAAATTGCAGACAGGCATGAGCCCATCTCTGCTCCCTGCCTGGCCACATGTAAGTCTCCAGTGTCACACGTCAGACTTCACATGGATATTCATCACCAAACTTGAATACCAGATTTGCAATTTCCAAGACACGTCCTTGGTCCCTTCAGCACTGTGGGCCTCGAAAACAGAAGTACTGGACATCTTCACCATCTGACTGCTGTGCTCACACTCCCCGTTACCCTCCTGGAGTGAGGGAGAAGCTGCTGGCAGGCCTCTAAATGCTGGGTTTCAGCATCCTAACCGCCACAAAGCCTGAACCCCTGCAGTCAGCCCTCTCTGTCTGCATTCCCTGTAAATAATCTCTACAGTGAACAAAGATCAAGAATCTTCCACCCGATATGTCCTCCTCATGCACACCCACAGCTATCTTGCTCTCTGCTCCCTTCCCCTCTGGGAAAGAATGTCTACTCATGCCTCTATCTCCACCTTCCATTATCTCCAACCGTACCAAGCCTACTCTACTCAGAACACCAGTCCTGGCAAATCCGGTAGCCACCTGCCTTCCTGCTTTATGTGATGTCAGCAGCTCCTAAGTATGCATCCATTCACCAAGTACATGCTACACGGAGATGCCAAGTGCTGTGGACCCGGAGCCGATGTCTGTAGGAGTTGTGCGGAGTACCTACAATGATCAATGCTGCACTCTTAGGGTCCTATTCGAAAACCAAGAAATCTCTCCTGTGTTCTGTTGTGTGGAGAACTAGAGAGCTTCAAAGTTTCATTTACAAATGAGAATGCTGGGCTGGAGAGGTGGCTCAGAGGTTGAGAGCATTGTTTGCTCTTCCAGAGGATCTGAGTTCAATTCCCAGTAACGACATGGCGGCTCACAACCATCTGTAATGGGAGCTAACACCCTCTTCTGGCTTGCAGGTATAAATGCAGGCAGAACACTGTATACATAATAAATAAATAAATTTAAAAAAAAAAATGAGAATGCTGTGGCGTTCTCCCCATCTATCTCTATCCCCACCACCTTCTTCAGTCCTGGTCCCTTCCAGTCATCTGGTTCAGCTTTAAGCTGCAGGCCAGGCCACTATGCTACAACCAGCACTTGGCACCATGAGGTGCGCCAGTGTAGTCCACTGCTTGCTGTTTCTACCTGTTAGAAAACAGGATTCAGGCTTCCTCACGCACTGGCTGCTTCCCCACAGGCACTAAATGCATCCTGGAACTCATGGCTGCTTCCCACGCCCCCCCAATAATCTGCTACACAACTCTCTCCTTCAGAAACCAATAAAACTCAGTTCTATTTTACAAACTTAACAAAGCTCCAGCCTGCAGGACTGAATCTACAATCTGACAAATCAGTCCGTGTGTACCCCTGCCATGTTAAAATGAAGCACAAGGCCAAGGATGCTCCAGACCTGCCAAGTGTCAAGAAGGAACTACTCTGTACCAACCTGCATCCGAAAGAGGATAGCTGTTTGTCCATCAGAGTAACACCTCGACAAATACAGAAACACCTGCCCAAGGTACAGCCAGGAGGAGCCGAGGCTCTGTGCCAACTGCAAACCCAACCCCAACCCCTCCTCTACCCAAAGCCTCACTTACTGGGGTCTGTCTCAAATAGACAGGAACAAATCCAGCTCGTTTCCAGAACCTACAAAAGGGGGGTGGGGGGAGGGGGAGGTCACCATTTATGCCTCCTGGAAGCAGCTGAGAAATGAAGGCAGAGGGACAGGAAGAGCAAGAGGCAGTAGACAGCGACACAGACCCCAGCTACAAAGGGAGACACCACCCCCAGAACTGTCCTCATCCACGGCCATGGGCCGGCGCCAGAGGACAGGTAGGCACTTACTTGAGGAGTCTGGGGGTTAGCCCATATGAGACCCCCAGGTAATCCAGGCGCTCTGCAGGCCTCTCATTCAACTTGAGGAGTAAGGGAGGCAGATCCTTCCTGGGAGTGATAACTTCTTCTAACAAGCTGACGGCCTAAGAAGAAGACATTATTCCCTTAGCAAAGCAAGAGGCTAACGGTGGTCTCAAGCCATGCAGTACACCACACAACAAAACAAACTTTCAAACAGGACCCAAGAGTCCAGTGACCACCACGGGGGCAGGCTGAAGCATAGTGGAATTACTGAGTTCCCAAGATCGAACGCAGGGAAAGGCCACCAGTTTAGCAATGCCTAATACACTTTAGAAGGGACAGAGGCAGGGTTCTGAAAATGCAGCATGAAACTGGTTCTGTCACCTGGCACCCCTGAGACCTTGGAGAGTAACCCTCCTGAGTCTGCTGTAAGTCAAAGCCCACAAGCATGGGCACCCTACACAAACACCAAAGACATGCATGTGAAGGCCAGTCACTAGTGCAGGCAGCCTCAAGCAAGGCAAAGTGGGACTCTGCAATGTGGGCTAATGCTGAAAGAGGCTGGCAGGGAGAAGTTCTCCAGCTTGCAAGGCAGCACACCTGCAGGCTAGTAAGCCATGTTTACTCTCAGAGTGTCTGCTGCAGCAGCAGATGATACTGGTGACAAGGCTGAGAGTCTCTACAGTGTTAAGCTACAGAAAGTGGCTGGCTGCCCAAATGGAGACGAGCCCAGAGAACCATCCTCAGACCCAGGACTCGGGCTTTGCCAGAACACTGTTACCTCACTGCTCACGGTGCGGATTTCTTGTGGTGTCTCCAAGACCTTTTCCTCCAGACAAGGGAACCTGCCTTCGTAGTACATCTGCAGCAGCTGCAGTGCTCGGCTGCCGTAGCCCATCTGTGAGCACACACAAGAACACAGCAGAGGGAAGAGTCAATCTCAGTCTGGTTAAGCTACTTCTGCCTTGCTTCTAAAGCACTTACTCCTGGTCAAACTGCCTTTGGAAAAAAGCTACCAATAAAACCCAGTGCAGTCAAAGCTGGCTCTGGCACCAAACACAGTGGGGCCGTGGTTCCTAGGTTAGTCTAGCCCTTCAACCACAACCCACTTGCAACCCAGATCTAAGGATAGCTGTGGCACTGTCAGAAAGGGATGCTTCCGCAGCTGACTCTCCTCAGTATGGCTTTCAAAGTGACAGAAGGCAGTTACAGAAAAACAATGTGGTTCAACAAGTCCTATGTTCTAACACAGGGAAAGGAGTATACACCAACAACCTTGTCTCCTGCCCACCCACAAGCTCTGGCTAAATTCTCCCCAGTAGAGTACACCTAAAATGTCACTAGTGTATCCAGTTTTTTATCCAGACAGATAGGTACAACTGCCCTAAGGGTTGCCAGGAGTCCACTGAACAGCAGCACACAAGGTTTAAATGAAGAGAGGACATGTTACCCCTTGATAATCTGGATGAACAGCAATTCGAACAACCCGTCCACCAGAAAGGCCTCCAAAGTCTGGATCTTGAAACTGTGGGAGACACAAACCAGTGACTTAGCAACACAAACAACCTCTGACAGTCAGACATGCAGGGGCAGCCCCTCCCTCACCTGTTCTGACACTGTCCATGGAATCAGGTCCCCGGAAGCTTTCTTGCCTCGAGATAGGCTATTCAAAATGGACTGACGAGAAATCTCTCCTTCAAGGCACACCTAGGGGAAACCAAGGCAAGGAAGGCATGCTCTAGCTCCAGATCCCAAGCCTCATCATCCGAGACAGATCCCCAAACCACCAGTTTTCTAAGCGTTGTTTCTTATCCTGGGTTCAGGCTCCACACTGACTACACGAGACCTCATTAGTATGTGGCAGGTTACTATGAACTTACTGACATCCTCCAGCCCCAAGACCAAAAGACAGAGGTCAAGAGGAATGTATCACTTAAACACACATCAGTTAAGACACAGGATACACACAGCTATATATGGAGCAGCACAAATTCCAAAGAACTCGAGTCTGTGACAGAAATGCGGTGAGACAAATACTATATAAACATGTAATAAAGCACTATGCAGTACATTGTGAACACTGACACACTCCAAGTATGACATCTATAATCCCAAGTTTATGGAAAAGAAAAAAAATGACACAGGTGTGCGCGCACACACACATACACACGTGCATGCACGCCAGGTGATAAACATCTTTCTCCATGTAGCCTTTAAGTTTACACTACTCATGTGTGCAATAAACAGAAATAAGCTAATGTTGCCTGTTATCCAGCTTTCTCTCCAGTGTATACCATCACCTGCCTCAACTGACCCACCCACCTAGATCCAAGTCAGGGCCTAACAACTTAGCTTCCCTGGCCACACTAATGCCTGGTAGTTCCCCAAACCAATGCCGCACCATGCTTCTCTCTGCTCTGTACCTGGACAACTGCAAGCACTTCAGGCAGGGCATTCTGGGTAGGGGGCACAGGTGGCAGAAGGCAGAAGAGGTGGTGAGCAGGCGCATCCGAGAGCATCTGCAGATCGTTGGGAGAGTTCTGTGGGCACACACATGGGTCAGTGGGATGCATGCCTACAGTAATTCACTCACAGACCTGACTGGGAATCAATGGTGATTGCAGTTCTCTGCCTTTTCCAAAGCCAAGCGAGGCTTGGACACCTAGCAAAGTGCTTTTTGTCACTGTGACAAGGTGACTCTTCACAATGGCTACAGTGAGACTGAGCCTCCAACACCTACTGTCTTTTCTTCTCTCGAGCAACACTGAGGTCGTGGAGCAGTAGTTATTTGACACTATTTACTTCACAACTGAGAAGTGAGCTTTCTCCAGAGAAAAGGCTGACTGCTATTTCAGGAAAGCATGCCACCATAATTAACACCCACTCTTTAGCCTCCCATCAAGGGCTGTTTGTGAACATGCTACCTTCCCTACACACTCAGGAAGCAGCCGTCCAGCCTGCCGCTCTCTCTTGGGTTTCAGTACCCTAAGCTCACCAGTACAAGCTGCCCTTCGAGATGGGCAGCACTGCCCACCCTCCAGCTCTCACTCACAGGCTCCCACACACGCTTTACTGGGAACCATGACCTCTCCAGTAAGATCACTGGGCCCTGCCATCTTTGTGGGCCCTGCCACATTGTAGTCCCAGAGGAATGGCCACCTGGAACCCTGAGTAGCAAGAGGGGTGGGAAGATGTGAGGACTGCTCCCTGCTCAAGGGCATGTCACAGCAAATTAGTCACCTTGTAATGAGAAGCCACATAGAGAGCCATGAGCCGCTGGAGGAAAACTTCAGAGGCCTTGTGGTAGCAAAAGAGGGTATCTCTGTTAACATAGTAGCTGGTCTGGAGTTAAGCAACAAAAATAAACTACAGGGAACTCAAAAGAAGATACACCAGAAAAAATGCAGATTTCCCCCAGCTTTGGAATAGAAGTCCAGTATCCTACATAGAAACTACAGTGGAGAAACCTGAGAAAATGTTCCTCAAAAAAATAAACAAACAAAACAACAACAAAAACTTCTTTTAAAGGCAAGATCTTGCCAGGTGGTGGTAGTGCATGCCTTTTATCCCAACACTTGGAGGCAGAAGCAATCAGATCTCTGCTAGAGGCCAGCCTGGTCTACAGAGTGAGTTCCAGGACAGCCAGGGCTACACAGAGAAACCCTGTTTCAAATTAAAAAGGCAGGGATTCCATTGCCTGCTGTTTCACTTGAGCTGGACCTAAATGGTGGGTCCACAGTGTCCTCCTGCCTCAGCCTCCCAAACTGGGGCAAGGACTCCAGGTATAAGTCACTGTACCCAGCCCAAACTCCTTTCTCTAACAGCTTCAGCCCCACAGAGCCAGTGAGACACAGAGGATACAGCTCACAGGCTTCAGGCAAGGGGCAGCCAGAGACGATGCGGGTGATGTTGAGGCAGTCCAGGCACAGCAGGTCATTCAGCCACTTCTCTACCGCATCCCCAGGGGCGTATCGGATTGACTCTTGGAGGGAAACCTCGTGCAATGTCCGAGCTGTCAGGGACAACACATATGATTACTCAACACACAGCATCTAACAACAATAAAAATACTGCACTTTATCTGTGACACGATGTCCATATATCTGTGGCTCAGGAATGTCAACTGGGTGATTTAAGGTATTTTGAGTTGAATATTTATCAACAAGTCAACATACCCTACCCATGTTTTAAGAGTAGGACCAAAAAGGCCCCAGGGATCTAAAGACCCAAGCCATGGCCACTGGGCTACAGGTCCTCTCAGGAGAGCTGTCATCTCCTAGGACTCTCAGACAGCATCAAGTTTTAGTACTTCCATGAGGTCCTGGGGCAGGATGGTAAGAGGCCTGCTAGGTACCTGAGGCCAGTCTGGCTGTGGTTGTGGTCTTGTTCTCAGCAGTGGTGCTGACCTGGCTCTGGGCACTTTGCTGACGGAGTTGCTGAATGAGTTTGAGGGACAGTGACCGGCCAGTGCCCTCGTAGCTAGGAGAAAGAGAAAAGCAGTCAAACATAAGGTCCCCAATCTACTCTCCGTGCAGAGACAGCCAGATGAAACCAAGACAGCCTCTCTCATCGGAACATCTAGTATGGCACACAAATGTCCCAAGGAAGAGCCCTAGGAGATGAACCAAGATGTGACTTGGATAAGAAGTATTCAGGCGCTCTTGGCTTCTCAACCCAGCACCTGCAGGTTGTCTCCCCTCCCCCCTTCCCTTCCCCCCTCTCTCCACGTGGTCATGGCCGGCCTCTACTCCTCTCTACTTCTCTCTCTCTCTCCTCTTGCTCTCCCACTCTCTTAATAAACCTCCCCTCGTGGAACCAAAAAAAAAAAAAAAAAAAAAAGAAGTATTCAGGCTCAGATTCAAGCCCTCATGTGAATTAAGTATCTTTGGGTGGAGACCTGGATCTCTTTAAGCCTCATCCCCAAAGGATTGTCCTATACACTTCATAGAACTGTGATCTGAAAATAAGGCCTGAAAGATGATGTCAATGAGGCATTTAGCCAGTGAGACTGAAGCAATGCTACACAGTCTAATGGTTGGTGCTAACAGAAGTTATATGAAGACACGAACGGAGACCTTTTCCCACATGGGAAATCAAAATCAAACAAATCCACCACTCAAGTGATTCTTTTGTTAGGTTTATTTGCTTTTACTTTATGTGTGTAAGTATTTTGTTTACATGTATACATGTGTACCACAGCATAGCTGGTGCCCACTGAAACCAGAAGGGGGCATTAGATCCTCTGAAAATGGAATTACAAATAGTTTTGAACAGCCATGTAGATGTTGGAAATGGAAATGAGTCTTCTGTAAGAGAGGGCAGTACTCTTAACCACTGGGCCATCTCTCCAATGTCCCGCCAAGTGATTCTTTTTACTATTTTTACCTAAGAGGTGAGGTAGGGCTATGTACATGATTCAATGAGTAAAACGCTTGCCATGAAAACAAGATTGAGTTTGGAAGCCCAGAGTTCACATAAAGGGAGGCTTGATAGTATGTGTCCAGAATCCCATGTTCCTACAAGATAGGAGGCAAAGGCAGGAGAATCCTTGGAGGCTTAAGAGGTAGCTAGCCTGGTATACAACAAACAAGAGACCATCTCAAACAAGGCAGAAGGCTAAACTAATACCTGAGGTGCTACTCTGACCTAATTTGCAGCTGCTCACACCTGCACATACACACATGCAGATAACAAATAAAACACAGGGCTGTGGCGGCAGCTCAGAGACTAATGAATGACACTTGCTGGTCTTGCAGAGCACCTGGGTTCAGTTCTCAGTACCCATATGTGGCTTACAACCATCTGTAACTCCAGATCCAGGGTACCTGACAGCATCTTTCTGACTGCTGAAGGGACTAGACGTGTGCATGATGCACAGACAGGCATGCAGGCAAAACACTCATACATGTAAGATAAAATAGATCTAAAAAATTAAAGTAAATAAAACGAAAAGGTGACTGATATAAGGCAAGAGTGACAGCATAAACATGAGCCTCTGATCCGGGCCAGTGAGACGGCTCAGTGGGGAGAGCACCTGCTGTTGAGCCTAGTGACCGAGGATTAAACCCTGGGACCCACATGGTAAAAAGCACTGACTCCTAAAGGCTGGTCTCTAGACAGAACCATCATGAACTAATTAATTCACGCCAGCAGGTAATGACACTTGCTACCAAACCTGACAACCAGAAACCAGTCCCTGGAGCTAGCACACAGGAGAACTTTGGTAAGTTGTCCTCTGACCTCCACTCATGCACTACAACATACACACACACACACACACACACACACACACACACACACACACTAAATAAATGAAAAAAAGTTTTTTTAATACATGAATAAATATAAGCAGCAAAACTTAAACTTTCATGTCTGAAAAGATGTTGTCCAAAGCAGAAAAACTAATGAAATGAAAGAGAATTTTTGTAAATACTTCATTGGAGAAGGGTCTTGCGCCTAGAATACAAATCTTGCACCTCAATAATAAATAATAAAAAGACAAATAACTTAATCAGCAAAATAAACAGAGTAGCCTAGCCTAAGTCAGTGGTGGAGTGCTGACCTAGCATGTGCTAGGGCCTAGGTTCAATCTCCATTATAAGAGAGAGGGAAAGAGGGAGAGAGGGAGAGAGGGAGAGAGGGAGAGAGGGAGAGAGGGAGGGAGAGAAGGTGGGATGGAAGGAGGAGACAGAGAAAAGAAAAGGATGAATTATTGGGGCAAAGCAAATGCAAAGCCAAGTGAGACATTACTTCAGAGTCAGCAGAAATATCCACCATGATCAAAATACATAAGTGGAAAATTCAGAATCCTCACACAGTACACCCCTTTCAGCAGAGGGGAACATTCCATAGCTCCAACTGAATCCCATATGCATACCATGGTTTTCCTATATATGCATCAATGATAAAGTTTAACTTATAAATTTTGGTATAGTAACCAAATAGTAGTAATTAGTAATAATTTTTAACAGTATAGTCTAATACAAATTATATATAAAACATAAACTATTTCTTCAATTTCCCATTTAGCTTTTTTGGATCATGCTTAACCACAAGTTATTGAAACATTGGGACTTAAATAGTGCAGCTGCTCTGGAAAACTATCTGCCACATGTCATACGGTTACAGTCTCCACTTGAGCCAGTAACCCCACTCCTCAGTCACGTGTCCAAAAGGACTGAAAACAAGTCCACACAGAAATCTCCATATAAACGGAACCCGAATGCACTCATAGAGAGTTAGCAGGGCGCCTCCAAACAGCAGAGCGTCACCCATCCCAGTAAGGAAAGACATACTGGCACAGCTCCACAGTGAGCCCCAAGAGCACTAGGGACTGAGAAAAGCCAGCCACAGAAGACTGCGCACTGAGTGGCTAGATGGCTCAGCAAAGAAAGGCACCTGGCCCAAAGGCTGAAGATCTGAGTTTGTCCCCTGGGACCCATGTGGTAAGAGAAGGAAACAGACTCCCACAAGCGTCCTCTAACCTTTACACACTTGCAATGGCATACGTGTACACACACACACATGCAAACCAAATAAATATAATTTTCAAAATGTCTTCTAAAGACTACAATTCCATTTTTCTGGAACCCTGGAACAAGCCACCTTGCAGAAATATGCAGTGGGCTGTGTACACTCCAGGCTACAGAGGACGGAAGCCCAACTGGCTGTTACGAACACTGTGGTGTGACTGTCAACTATAGACTTAACATGGGTGACGGGTGAGCGATATAAAATGCTTGTCTTAGTAAAGCTGTCTTCAAAGGTAAACATCAGTTTTATGTAAGTACTTTTGATGTTAAGAAATCATTAATAATAAATCTGAAACACAGAGTTCTTCCATGAGGATGTGACTTCTGTATAGGAATCTCCTCACTGAATACAGGTATCTATTGACCTGGGGAGACTTCACAATACATACTCTATTAACAACATGTAAACTTGAAAAAAGGTCAGGTGTGGAGACACACAATTCCCACCCCAGTACTTGGGAGGCAGAGACAGGCAGATCTGTGAGCTCAATGCCAGCCTAGTCTACAGAGTTAAGACCCTGTCTCAAAAACAAGCAGAATAAGTAAATAAATGGAAAGAAAAAAGTGTACAGAGCAAGCTCATGCACAAAACACCTACAGAGTTGGCTGAAGGCACTTTTCTTTCCATCTGTGTGTGCGGTCTATTTATGGAGCATGCATACAGGTGTATGCGTGCATTAGATCATGTGTACACATGTGGAAACCAAAGCAGTTCTTGGGAGTTTTCTTCCTGCATTCTTCTCAGCTTTGTCATCTTGACAGGCTCTCACTAGCTAGATGCTCACCACACCACCACCCCCATTCAGGACGGCTGCAGGGTGAGCTCTCCAGATCCAACTGGCTGGTCGCAAACCCTACCACCTGCCCCAGTGCTAGGGTGACAGCATGTCTAGCTTTTTATGTGGCTGCTGGAGCTAACAAAGCAAGCACTCTCACACACAGAGCCATCTCCCCAGCACCTACTTTTTGAAACTTCTTTTCTAGGTTCTAGCTAGGTCTTTGCGACACTAAGCCTGTATTCTATCACCGACATTTTCTCTTTTGCTTGCTACCTATTTTCTATGATTTTTCTATATCAAGATGAACTCTATTTTAAAGTTTTAAGAATGACAGGATAAGCCTGTTTTAATGCTAACTATATCTATTTTAATATTACATTTCTATATCCTAAGATACAGAAGGTACAGTCTAAGACATAGGATATTGCTAGCCAGCACTTTTTAAGCAGAACTCTTCAGTCCTTCAGGACACACTTAGCCAGAGGGGAGCGACAGTTTATGAGGTAGCTCCTGGTGAAGAACCCCCAGAGAGAACAAGGCTGTCCCAAAGACTCACTGATGCTAAACAGTTTTTCGTGGCCAGGTCACATTCGTTACATTCCTATTAATGTGCAAGGTCACAGACAAGAGTAACAAACAGTTCCACCCAGGTACCTTACCCGTTGATAGTGGATGCCATGAAAACCAGGTAGGGCCCAAGCAGGCTCTTCACCAGGGGGAGGGGAATAGCAGCAGCTTCATCTATCACAACCAGCTCAGCCTGGCCCAGTTTCACAGCATCTGCAGGATGGATGTACTATGGGGAAAAGATAGAGATTGTAAATGTAGTCTTCTAAATCTACAATATCCGGGTGAGGACGCATCAAAGTCCTGTCTGTCCACCATACTTTCCACAGCTTCCCACTCTCTACTTTTGGCAGCTCAAGAATGAAATGAGTTTCAGGCTGGACACCTGGGACCAGGCACTTCAATCACTGATTACGTGACCATGGCATCTCACAGAGCCTGTTTTTTTTTTCTATAAAACGGGGAAGCAAGTGAGGAGATGTCTCAGTCAATAAAGCATTCGCTCCACAAACATGAGGGTATGAGTTTGGATCCCGCCCAACACTCACATAAAAGCACAGCACACAAACCTACAATCCCCATGCTCAGGAGACAGAGGTGAGCTGCCTGGGGCTTGTTGGCCAGCTGGTCCAGCCAAATCTGGGAACTCAAGTTCAGTGAGTGAGAGATCCTACTTCAAAACCTAAGCAAACAAGGAGGACACCCTATGCAGACCTCTGGCCTCCATAACATCTTCATCTGTACACACACATTCATAAATGCACATAACACAACACACAGAGAGACACTAGGAAATACCTGCTCAATGGCTGCTTAAGGAAGAAGCAAAATTACTGTGTAAACAGTAAGGTAAATAGTAATATAAAAATATTGTCCATAGCTTGGCTTACAGAATTGATTGACAGTGGCTGCATTCCACTTTCCCATCTCATGATTTTCTTCAGCCTCGGATTAGTGAAGCCTCAGATTAGGTGGCACACCTCTTACTGCACATGGCACTGAGTGTCTGAGTTGTCCTCTCTGCCCTGACATCACCAACCTCTGGTATGGTAGGCAACTTCCAACTACTCTTTCTCCTTTTGTCAGGGAAAGCAAGGGGATTGCCATGTAGCCCAAGCTCGCCTCAAGCTTCCTATGCAGCCAAAAGTAACCCTGGACTGCAGCTCCTCTCTCCTAAATCCAACGTCCTTCCGACCCCCATTACCCGTCAACCCTCCCCTCCCCACTATTCTCATCCTTAAGTATATAAACAATCCATCAGTTTCTTTAGGGCTTTCTGCTGTTTTTAAAAGGCCACAGAGGCAATATGAATAACCAATTAACAAAATTAAAGATAATCCAATTTCAAAAGTCAGTAAATTGCAAAACCCAAATTCTCAGAAAGGCTGAACATGGTTGTACAGCTCTTACACCAGTATGTAGGGGCTGAAGCAGGAGAATCTGACACTGGCCTGGGCTACGCAGTGAATTAAGGTCAGTCTGAGTTACGCAGGGAGACTGTGGCTCAAACCAAACCAAACAACAGCAACAAAAACTGCTGTGATTGTTCATACCTTTAATCTGTACACATAGGAAGCTGAGACAGGAGGACAGTGAATGAGAAATCAAAGAAAACAAAAACTCAACAGTTGTTGCACTGTACCCAGCATGAGTGAGGACTTAAAAACTCAAACCAAAAAGTGGTACGAAGGTAACAAATATTGTAAAGAAGAATTTGGAAAAAATCACAGAAAACTAGACATCTACACATCTTAAGTCTACAGCTCAACAACTCTATACTGGTTCTAGAAAATAAAAACAAACACAAATTCTAGCACCTCATTTGATACTTGACAGTATGTCAATCTGACATGCAAGCCTCAATCTAGAGATCTGGCGAAAAGATGCAGACTGAAAAGGTGGGCAGCTGGCAGGCAGTACAGGATGTCTGCACATAGGCACACAGCAAGAGAGCCTGCCAGCACTGTGCCAGCGGGAATGCCGGCCATGTACGCTGGCCATGCACGGTCTCTGAGCTTTCCTATGGGTCTGAAGCATTAGTAAGAAAGTAAGCAACACTGGGCTGATTTGGAGGCGACCTGGGAGGGATCTGTGTTACTTAATTCTGGTCACAAATCTTCAATGGGGCCCACATCTTGATTCTTAACTAAATATGCATTTCAAAGCAGTGCAGAAAGCAGCCACCAGGAAGCAGGCTGGCTTTAACCCAATACTCTTCTTTTTTTTCTCAATCTCCATGCTAGAAGGACACACTTTCTCAGACCCAACAGCCTGTCCTAGCCCCAAGACCCGCCCCACACTAGCTGCAGTTTCTCCTCCCCACCCCCAAGCTGAGAATCAAGCAGCAATGAGACAAAAGGCCAAAAGGAAGAGACTAGAAAAAAGACCCATGGGCTTCAGAGATGGCTCAGCAGTGAAGAGCACTAGCTGGTCCTCCATGGGACCCAGTTTCATTGCATCCACAATGGAAGCTCACAACTCCAGTTCCAGGGATCTAGTGCCCTCTTCTGATCTTAAAGGGCATTAGACATGTATGTGGTACAAAGACATACATGCTGTCATAAACCCACACATAAAATATTTGGGTTTTTTGTTTTTTTTTAAAAAAGGGGGGGGTGGGGAGAATCTAGTAAAACTAACAGAGACTCTAGGGTAAAGTCAAAAGGCATAATCAGGGGTGTTGCCATCTGCCTTGGTGCCACTGCAAGCATAAGATAAGATTCAAGGATCATAAACTGCCAAGTTCACGTGGCTCACTTCCCATTCCAATCTAACTTCAAAAGCAATCAATGAATCTGTCCAGCAAGAGCCAGTGAGTCTTGTGCCTCTGCAATCCTGTCACAAGACGCCTCACAGAGACTGAACAGCACTGAGGCCTTCAGCAATTGGGCTTACTTACAGAGATCTGTGGAGCTTTCTACGAAATGCTGTTTAAAAGGGAACTAGGGCATTGGCAGACCCACAAAGCACACTCTGCAGCACACTCTGCAAAGCTCTTTTCCTTTGAAATGGGGATGTAGGTCTCAGAGCTGAACTGGTGAGAGCCACCATTGTTTTCACTCTTTGGCAATCCCATTCCTTTCACAGTCAAAGAGACAAACTGGACTTTTCAATCCAACTCAATGCATTTCCCCATAGTTGACCTGAACGCCATCCTCACTGGGTGCTGAAGATCTGCAACAGGCTTCCCACGAACCACTGGTGGGTCAGGGCAAACCAGTCACACAAGTGGGCGAATACCGCACAGCTAGGTCCACACAGCAGGACCCTGGCAGGCCTGCAGAGCAGGTCTGAGATGAGCCTCACCTGAATAGTCTGCCTGTGCTCTCGGAACACATTGACCCTGATCACCGCTTTATTAAACTCGGGGTTCAGCGACTGTACAATCTCGTAATCCAGGTGCTCCTGGTGAAGAAAGAGTCAAACCCATGACAAGTTTCAGAGAATCACTACCGAGAAAGCAAGCATCCCAGACTAATGGGTTGAACTCTAGCATTAAAGCCAAAGGTCTACACTCCTTCCTTACCTGATACTGCAGAGCATCAAATCCTTTAAATACAAATTCAAACAGCGTATGGAGGTTATCTGGGCTTGGGGAGGTAACAAAAATATTGGAATACCTGCAGAACAAAAGAAAAATGGAGGAGGTGGTTCAGAAATTAAGAGACTCACGACATTTTAAAGAAGCAAATAAAATTAAGGAATCATTTTTGGCTGCTTCTGTCACACAAGTGATAACCAGAGATAACAGCAGAGTGAGGACATTTTTGGGAGAAGAGGAAGGCAACCAAGACCTGAGTATACACCTCTTCAAAATCAAGACAAACAGGTTATCAGTGTGCTGGCAGCAAGCCCTGACACAGGGCTACTTCATCAGTGTCAGGGTACTGAGTGGCAGACTACAAGAAGAGCTGTCCACATGCAGAACCCACACACTGCTGCTGATCCAGTGTCCTGACAGAAGGGCAGCCTCACACTCACCACTAGCTAGACTGAGGTTTTCAAACTATGACGTTATGGAGCTACATGGTGCTGGGGCCAAGGTCAAAGCTCTGCCAGCAGCAGCCTGCTGGAGGATCTTGGGTAATCATAATTCCCTGGGCCTTGGTTCATCCACATACAAAGCGCCCATAGAATTCTATAAGCATCACCAGGGAAGACAGCACATGCAGGACAATGGTTGTAGGTCCATCATTCAGGCCAGGGTCAGAAAATACCTTACGGAAAACAAGTAAGACCCACCACCAACCAAGGCCATAACGTCTTTCACCTGTATTTGTGCAGTCACCAAAGCTGGTCAGACACTCTCATGATGAGAGGTTTTCTTTCCATTTGTGTTCGCTCAACTTAAGTAGTAAACAAAAGGGCCCTGGTACTGCCCCAGTGTGCCTCTTAGTAACCCAGAAAAGCAGTGCTGTAGCTTCCAGACAAATACCCACGACCCTGACAGAAGTCACATGGTGACAAGCCCTGATGAGGAACCAGGTTCCTGACTTAAATCCTGCACACTCCCCATGGGGAACCCTTACCCGAATGCCACTGCCCCAGCAATAGCCAGGCCCAGGGCTGCAGATTTGCCCCTTCCCCGGGCAGCAGTGAGGGCAACAGTACTCCTTAGGGTCTTCTCCGAAATCCCCTCAATGAATTTCAAGACAGCTTTGGCCTGTGCAAAGACAGCATTATGTGAATGCCCAGAAAGGCTCTTACCTCCAATCCTGGAGAAGTTAGACTGACACTGAGGACAACGAAAAAAGCATCAATTCCTACAGGCCAGAAAGTCCTGCTCAGCGCCTGTGTTTACATGCCTTGGTCAGCTCCTCAGCCTTGTCAAGACCCAAAGTACCCTCAAGGCTGTCAAGTTCCTATCTCCACTGCAGACCTCTCCCCCAGGTGCCACACTCTTAGGTACTACACCATTCATATACAGCCCCATTTACACAACAGACATCTTAGACGTTAAGCTGATAGAAAACAGTTCTACCTACTAGCTTCCCCACCAGAGTTTTAACTGTCCAACTCTCTGTGTTAAATATACCCTGGATTTTTCTCACCCAGCCCGGACTTTCTGGTATCTCCTTTGGTGACACCTTCAAAACAGAGTCTAGCCATCCCTCACAGCCCCTCCAATTCTGCTCATAGCCACTCTCCTGCTCCAGCTACCTCCATCATAAAGAACAGCAAGTAGCTTCATAGTTACTTGTCCTGCTTCAACCCACATCCACCACAGCCTGCAGTAAGCTCGGCAGCCAGAGGATCCTTTTATAAGCTTGGGACACTAATGCACTGTGCTAAAAGACACAAACTTTCCACTGTCACCAGCTCTCCTAGTGGCATTTAGTAACTTCTATCCTGCCTCCACCCCCACCTCCTTCTTGCTGCTAGCCCTACTGGCCTCCCTGCTGGTCCCTAACCCTAAACCAACCCAGACTCCTGCCTTAGGCCTATGCAGCTGCTGACCATTCTGTCCAGGGACTCATTTCACAATTTCTTGAAGGCTTTGCTCTAAAATCTTCCAGCCCTTACCAGTGTGTCTAGAAGCATCATTCTGATGTGCCCTATGCCTCTTATGATTTCCTCCACACAGACTTTGTCTCCTCCTATAGAGCACAGGGTTCTCAGCTCTTCCTAATGCTGTAACCTTTTAATACAGTTCCTCATGTTGTGGTGACCTCCGACCATAAAATTATCTCATTGTTACTTCATAACTGTAATTTTGCTAGTTATGAATCGTAATGTGATATCTGATATGCAAGATCTGATATGCACGTATGAGGCCCTCAAAGGGGTTGAGACCCACTGCTATACAGCATGAGCTCTGAAGCAGTGTCCTTGTTCACTGCCAAGCCTGGCACACAGCCAAGTGCATGGCACTAAACAGGAACAACTTCTAAATGGGGGCCACACAATCAATCAGGCCAAACCTGGGTCCCCGATGAGATCTAAAGGAGGGAAGGAAGCTGTGCCTGTCGTCCTGAGGAGCCAATCTGGCTCTTAGGGCAGCAGCACTAAGATGAAGACCCAGTACAGTCAGGGAAGGCACTTCAAGACACCAAGCTCTTCAGATGAGACACCCAAGGGATCAAGTGTAATAACTCAGTCTCTGCTGAATGATATTTTACTTTTTAAATTTTAGGGAAGAGATGTTCCAAGTGCTAATTTAAAATAACTAGACTGAAATATATCCTAAACTATTTATCTAAAATGAAAGGCTAACATGAAAAAGACAAATATATAAGTAATACAGACATGTGCGGACTTCATAACCAAAAGGGAAAACAAAACAGGAATAATCAATAATCATCTGCCCACCACTTTCATGATGATGCCAATTAAAAACGACCGGATGTCCCCATGTCTGATTAGTAACGGCTCAAATGTAACTGTAGAGAAACCCAGAAAGAAGATATCCTCCTGCACTGTCAGTAGCACTAGCAACTGGTAGCACACCCATTCAAATGCCCACTATCTCTGATCCAGCAGCTCCTAGAACAGCCACAGAGCTCTCTGGGAGACTGAGACGGTGGCTTACTATGTGTAGCCCAAGCTGGCATCAGAACCAATGATCCTCCTGTCAGCCACTGGAAAAGTTCAGAATACAGGCAGACATCATCACACCTGGCAAAACACTTGGGATCAACACAGAAGCCACTTTTTATTCTGCTTTCATCCTTTACTAATTGGTTGCTTTGCATGGCTTCCTTCCCTTTTTTCCTAAATACAGGGTCTCATGTATCCCAAGCTGGCCTGTCATGATAGCCCAGCATGACCTTGAACTTCTAAACCTCCTGTCTCCACCTCTAGAGCAGGAGGATTTCAGGCAGGCACCACCACTCCCAGTTTATGCATTGCCGGGAATTGATCCCAGGGCTTTGTGTACACTATTCAACCACTCTACTGACTGAGCCTCCTTCCTTGTTTAGGAGAAAGCATTTCACTATATAGCCCAGCCTGGCCTAAACTACTGGCAATCTTCCTGCTTCGGCCTCCTGAGTAAGCTTCCTTTATGTAATAATGCTGTTCCAAGAAATATAGTTTCTCCCAAATCCTGTTACTCCCTCTCTTTCATTAGACCAGAAGTGGTTCAAAACAACCTTGAGGCTCCAACTAGCCAGCACAAAAAGCTTATAATTGTGCTTCCAGAATTAAAAGGGAAGCCAGCCTATTGGGACTTCATCCTGAGTGGTGGGACCTATCGCCAAAGCTGTTACCTATCAGGAGGGAAGAGTCCTGTGCTCCTTATCTAACCAAGGCTGGGCGGATTGCTAACCAGCAAACCATCATGGCCCAGAAGCTACATAAACCAGCTTGTCACATTAGCCACCACAGAAATACACCTTGGTGTTTCCACTCAAACTATTAGTATACCCACAAATCAGACTCACACTAGATGGGGCTTTAGCAAAAACAAACCTAAAGCTCCCCGCACTCTTCTCTCTTCTATGTCATAAGCAAAAAAACATTTTAATCAGTCGGGTGGTGGTAACATATGCCTTAAATCCCAGAACTCAGGAGGCAGAGGCAGATGAATATCTGAGTTCAAGGCCATCGTGGTCTACAGTGAGAGTTCCAGGACAGCCAAGGCTACAGAGAAAAACCCAGTCTCAAAAACAACAAAGCAAACCAAACAAACAAACACACACAACAAAAAAAGAAACAACAACTGAAATTAAAGAACACAAGGCTATCATCCTCTATGGAAAGACAGTTCCTCTTTAAATACAATCTCTCTCTTCAACTCAACTCACTGGCTGGTTCTTTGTGGTTCTACACAGCACATCCCTGATACTGCAGAGCTGACACATCCTAACATGGTCTGTGTTGCTTAGTGCCTTATCCTTGTGCCATCAGCATCAGGGTAGGGAAGGCCTGAACCCACCCACACGTACCTGGTCCAGCGTCTTGCAGCAGTCCACCAAAACACCCACAGGTTGAGTGTCCTGCAAGCTCTCTTTCAACTCCTGCAGCTCCAGAGCAGCAGGACTGAGATTCTCATCCTATCAGAGAAGAGAAGGCAGTTTGCCCCAGCCCAGGAACTCACACAGAAGCTACACCCCCATGCCCAACAGAAACCTTCCTGTTCCTCTCCCCCAGACTCACCGGGGCCTGAGGAGGTAAGGCTTCAATGCTGGCCACATGGGAGGAGATGGGCAGGATGTTGAGCTGGTCGTCAATGACCAGACACTTCTTACAAGACGCCAGAGAGAGAATAAACCTGGGGGACAAAGCAGCTGCAGTGAGGTGACAGGGAAGGAAGGCAATGTTTAAGCAAGAACTCAAAAGATTTCTTTAGGAAAATCACATCAGAACACAGGTGGAGCACAATGAGATGCCTTAGCTGGCTGTGCAATCATCTAAGCATATTTATACAGGAAAACCAAGACCCCAACCAGGAGCTCCACTGTGAGTGAGCTCCACTGTGAGCGAGCTCCACTATTCCTCGATCGTCTGGCCCACCCCTCATCCAAAGCATTAAAGAAAAGGGGCTTATCTCTATGTTCACTGGATTCTACTCTCAGCACACAGTTCTCCTCCTCCTGCCCTCACCGCACTCAGCCAAAGTACCACAGGCTGAAGTCACAAAGGCCCCTGAGCTCATCGAGGCCAGGAGGATTTCTTAGCCTCAGCTGACCCTGTATCTCGGAGTTGATAGGTCTTTTTCACAGTGACTGTTTTGTCCACTGAGGGTTCTGTGTACTCAGAGCCTGTGTCAGGATGGTCAAATGTCTCCTGATAACGCCAAACATCCTAGAGGGCAAAGTCACCTCCAGTAAAAAACTACTGATCCAGACCAAAGTTTAAAGCAACGAGTGGTTCTAAATCTTCCTAATGCTGACAGCCTTTAATACAGTTCCTCATGCTGTGGCCACCCACAACCACAGAATTATTTTGTTGCTACTTCAAAACTGTAATTTTGCTACTGTTGTGAATCATAATATAATATCTGACATGCAGAATATCTAATATACAATCCCTGTGAAAGGGTTGTTTGGCCCCCAAGGAGTCATGCTCTACAGACTTAAAATGTTTTACTAGCTACTAAGATCATGTAAAAATGAGACTGCATGGTAAAATAAATTCAGGAAAACAATCAGTTAAACAGGTTCTATCTCAGTGGTTCTCACCCTTCCTAATGCTCACAGGCAATCCCTTGAAAGGGTCAACCCCCAAAAGGGGGTGTGACCCACAGGTTGAGAAACAATGA
The DNA here is from genome assembly GCF_004785775.1 of Grammomys surdaster. Lineage (NCBI taxonomy): Eukaryota > Metazoa > Chordata > Mammalia > Rodentia > Muridae > Grammomys > Grammomys surdaster. The sequence continues at coordinate 7,971,677 of NW_021604618.1, forward strand.
TCTCGATCACTTGCCCATAAGAATCTCAGAGAGCACTAGTCTTTTTTTTTTTTTTTTTTGGGGGGGGGGGGGTTCTCTGTGTAAGCCTGGCTGTCCTGGAACTCACTCTGCAGACTAGGCTGGCCTCGAACTCAGAAATCCGCCTGCCTCTGCCTCCCAAGTGCTGGGATTAAAGGCGTGCGCCACCACTGCCCGGCAAAATCTCTTTTACCATATGCTGCCTCTTAAAAGACTAGTGGCTCAGCTGGGCAGTGAAATCCCTCAGAGGGATTTTTAGCCAATGAAGTCTAAGAAATGTTGATTATGCTTTCTTTGTGAAGACTCACATGCATTTGTTGGCGCCTCTGAAATGGTTTCCAACAGCTAGAACAGAGGTTCTCAACCTGTGGGCCATGACCCCCACAGGTGTTACAGATTAGATATTTACATCACAATTCATAACAGTAGCAAAATTACTGGTATAAAGTAGCAATGAAATAATTTGATGATGTGGAGAGGGTCTCTACTCATGAGGAACTGTATACTAAGGGGCTGCAGCATTAGGAAGCTTAAACCATCCCTTGGACAGAAGAGTAAAGTAAGAGCCAAAGAGAAGAGAGACGCCACCCAGCAGCAAGGTTAAGTTCAAGATTTCCAGCCCCAGCCTGTAGCCCTCTCTCTTCATCCAGTTGGTTTCACAGGCTGCTGCTAGCAGGACCTCACTGCTAGCTGGACGCAGTCTTGGTACTCTAGCACTCAGGAAGCAGAGGCAGGCTAGTTGGAACAACATAGTTAAAACCTGTCTCAAAACAAAGCAAGCCTCGCTAGGTTTTGAAAGCCTGAACTACATCCCTCTGATATAACAGCAAACTTGTTGGATCCAAGATAAAAAACATTTCTCCCATTCTGATTCCCTGCAACTGTGGGAACCAGCCTGTAGTTACCTCTCGTTAAATCTTCCTACCACATCCTGATGGGCCTCGGTCCTGTACCTGGAATGCACATCCTAAGAAAACAAGACAACATCCATTGACAAAATCTTCTAAAAACAACACAAAACAGTACACTAGAAAACATCAGCAAACCCTAGAGAAGTAAGACCAAGTCTTCCTCGTGTGCTGCATCAGACACCATGTGCAAGGTTTCCACCCCACTAACTGCCTGGCACCTACCACTGATGTTTTCCACAGTTCATCCAGAACCTTATATAACTCAGTTAAATGTACATGCCAAATAGTGTGCCAGACACAACTGTGTGTGCACTGGTTAACTCACAACAATTCTGTTCTCACAAAACTTATGGTCTAACAGCAGAAGGGATAAATAAGTTTTACAAAGGAAACATACAGTGTGGTGATAGCAAATGAGTACTTGAGGTGGCCAGAGAAGGCGGAGATGAGACGAGAGGCAGACTGGAAGGATAAGCAGGCAGCAAGTCCAGGAGATGGGATGAATAAATAAACTAACATGGACCCAATGTCATCCATTCATTCACTCACAAGTATGTATATGAGTGCTTTGTACATGCCAGGGGAATACAACTAGGTTCCTGCTCTCCGAAACTAGCAGAGGCCACACAAAATACAAATAACGTTAGGGAGCTCTTAAGCGCTTTGAAGAAACACAACCATGGTTTGAATAAGAATTGTTCCCATACGCCCATATACTTTAATGCTTAGTTGTCCCAGGCTAGTTTATGTCAACTTGACTCTGAATAGCATATTCAGAGAGGAGGGAGCTTCAGTTGCAAAAAATGCCTCAATAAGATAAAGCTGTAAGCAAGCCTGTGTGGTGTTTTCTTAATTAGTGATTAATGTGGGAGGGCCCAGCCCATTGTGGGTGGAGCCACCTCTGGACTGGTGGTTCTGGGTTCTACAAGAAAGCACGCTGAACAAACCAGGAGGAGTAAGTTAGTAAGCAGCACCCCTCCATGGCCTCTGCATCAGCTCCTGCCTCCAGGTTCCGTCCTGTATGAGCTCCTGCCCTGACTTCCTTTGACAATGAACAGTGATGTGGAAGTGTAAGCCAAATAAACTCTTTTCTCCCCAACTTGCTTTTGGTCATGGGGTTTCATCACAGCAACACAGAAACAATAACCCTGACTAGGACATTCGTCATCAGGCAGTGACACTACTTAAGAAGGATTAGGAGGTGTGGAAGAAGTATGTCACTTTGAGGTTTCAAAAGCCCACACGAGGCCCAACCTCTGTCTCTGCCTACAGGATGTGAGCTCTCAGCTATTTCTCCAGCACCAAGTATGCTGCCGTGCTAGCATGCTCTGTCATAATGGATTAACACCTGAAACTGTGAACAAGCCCCAAGTTAGATGCTTTTATAAGAGTTGCCCAGGTCATGGTGTCTCCTCACAGGAATAGAACAGTGACTAAGACAATGATGCAAATCAAGGAGTGACAGATGGACCTGCCTAGTCTAAAAAGAGTATGGAGGTCTACCACTGTGGCCCACACCTGTAACCTTATGACTTGGAAAAGGAAAGATGAAGAGTTGAAGGTCATTCTCATGCAGAAATTCAAGGAAAGCACATTCCAGAAGGAATATCAAGTGAAAAGGTCCTGGGGTAGACGTGCCAGCCATGTCTGAAGGTATCAGAGTGGCTTTAGCAGCAAGAACAATGGGTGTGGAAATGACAGAAGACAGCCTCAGAATCTGAAGAGAGTCCACCTCATCAGGAAACTGCTCATCAGATGCTAGGGCCGATGCAGCCCATTCCTGAGCCATGAGGCCCCAGGGATGAGTTTAAAGGTGACTCATAAAACACTGACCTGGCTCCCAATGGAGCTGATGGGTCAGTGGAGCCCCACTTCTTACCATATCTTGTATGGAAGGGCACTACCTCTCCTCATAGTTTAAATTCTTCCAGCTTTAAAGTAGAACTAGAAACTATTACTTTGTTTTCCCATAGAAGATGAGGGCCAATAAGGAAATCTGCACATATTCCCTCTAAATGACACACGAATTTAGTCACAGGGTTGTGGTGGTACACACCTACAATTCCAGCACTAAGGGGGTTAGGACCTGGGACACAAGAGTTCAAAGCCAGCCCTGGCTGTAAAGTGAGGTCCTATAACACAAAACAAACACAAAAAGGCAGCATGGCATCTCAACCTTACCAGCGCAGAACTCTAACTGCCTGAAAGCAAACATGGCTCTCAGAAACTCCTCCTCACAATTGGAGAGGATCTGTCTGTGGTGACAGGAACTTGGCTGCTGTGCAGACCACTCACTGAAAGTGCTCACTACCTACAGCCAAAGCAGCTGGCTTCGCATTAGGGTTGAACAGCACTCTTACCATAGTCATTGTGTACAGCTGCTTAAGCGAGTTCATGGTCCGTAGAAGGATGACCACCAATCCACCACCTTCTACTGTTTCTACAGTTCTGGCCAACAAGTTCGGAGTTAATGCTTCAAAATCCTAGAAAGAATCAGATCTTAGAAAGGCTTGTGACACAAACAGCACCTCCAGGCTGCCTAACCAAGAGACAGTGGGACAGCAACCAGAGCCTCAGAGTATAAGCCCCAAACTGCACCTCTCACACCTGCCCACCAGCTAACAAGGGTACCACAAGAAGCAGCCCATCCATCCCTGGAGTACAAGAAGGTCTGGTGTTATAATCTAATCTATTTAGATATGAAGCAAGTCTTCTAAATTTCACTGATGCGGATGCAATTTCAGAAGCATCTTACTTGTCTTTTCTGGACAATTTCTAGACAACCTGAAAAAACTAAACTGTACAACACGGGGCACTGGTACCCAAAGGCACCAGCATTCCAGTGACTGGGAAGAGCTGGTACAAGACACTGAGGCAGATGTTCTTTCAAACTCCCCAGGTGCGCTAGAAGCCAGCAGAGCTACTTACTAGAGACACAGAAAGAAAAACAAAAAACTCTTTTTCTGAGGCCCAGTCTCATTTTTAACTTACGTTTCATGAGATGTTTTCTAATTTACAATTATGGTCATAGTACATATGTGAATATAACAAGTACATTTCAGGATGTATGGATTGGGGCCAAAGAGATGGTTCAGCAGTTACTGACTACTCTTCCAGAAGTCCTGAGTTCAATTCCTAGCAACCACATGGTGGCTCACAACCATCTGTAATGTGATCTGATGCCCTCTTCTGGTCTGTCTAGGGAGAGCGATGGTGCACTCATATACATTAAATAAATAAATCTTAAAAAAAAAAAACAAAAAAACTCTGAAGCTAAAAAAAAAAAAAAAAGAAAGAATATATGGATTTGTGCACAGATATCTTGTCATTTAGGAAGGGGGGGTGTTAAAGGAGTGTCACAGATATCAAATAAAGTCAGATACCATATAACGCCCACCAGAACTGAGAAACATATTTGATTAAGTTGTCTGACAAGAAAATAAGTATCACTGGAGATATATCACCAAGCTGTACTGAGGAAAGTATGTGTTTCTTTAAGGCCAGAAAGGGGGCAGGGGAGGTGTCACTTATCTACTTAGAAGAGGGTAAGAGTGGATATGCAGGTCAAGGCTGTACAATTGTCACCAGGGCTCACAAGCTGGGAGTCTTAGTTCCAGCAAGGACTGTGATTCTAGGGTGACTCCAAGTCCACAGTGCTTGTGGATTATAGTTTGTTTGATGAAGGCTAGGCTGGTCACAAACAATTCTCCTGTCTCAGCACCACAAGGCACACACCATTGGCCCAGAACTTACTATGTCAGGCATGGTGGTCACCTATGGTGGTGTAGCCCTCTACTTTCTGCTATCTCTAGTCCAGTGCAGAAAAAAAATCTTAGTTTCCTTTTCAAAGTGGCCAAGTCTTCCAGTAACAGTGGTTGGGAGTTGGGTACTTACATGTGACCTTCTCCCCTTACTGTACTCCCTCAGTGAAGAAGGAGACACCCACCTGGAGGACACACATGCCGAAAGTATTGCCCAGAATCTTGTGGGTTTCATTGTAGTAGCAGTACCGAATGTTTGTAGCTGCTACAAAAAGCTCAAAGGGGTCATCTTGCTTGATGTTCAAGGTCCCACTCTTTATTTTCTTCTGCAGCTGCCGCATCCGCTTCTTCCGGTGACTGTAATACCACCATCCCAAGAAAGGCAATTAACAGGGGCAGAAGAGGCACAATGATCCTCAGACCTGCAGAGCTAGTGGGGACTCAGAAGGGAGCAAGTGTGACAGTGGCTGTCTCCTTCACCTTAAGGGTAAGGAAAGTGGAGGTGCACTGGGATGTGCTGGTTAAGAGGACAGGTTTTGCCAGCATGACGACGCAAGTCCAAACTCTAGTACCCTTGTAAAAGTGGAGAGAACCAGTTCCATGAATCGTCCTTTCAGTTCCATGAATGTCCTTTGACCTATACCTACACACACACACGCACACACACGTGAACTGCTCACTATTTGCTGTGACCTTCAACAGGCCAATTTAAAGATGGAAAACAGAGGCAGGGAAGCCAGGCCAATTTAAAGATGGAAAACAGAGGCAGGGAAGCCACGTATTTGACCACAAGTGAAGCTTAAAACTCAACTTAGATACCTCATTACTTTAAGTCTGAAACCAATGTTCCCACTACTGTGCCGCTCCCAAAGGGCCTGGAAAAGCTAGGGGTGCTGGCAGGCTACTAGATTCCTGTTTCCTAGTCACGCGTATATCCCCTCAGCCCTAGCTGAGAAAATGTGAGCCACTGTTTTCAAATGTAATAGCTAGAACCAATGCATTCCTCTGTAGGTCTCTACTTCCTGTGTGAACTGAGGCCCACAGACTTTTGTTTCTGGCTCTTCCCTTAAGCCCTTTTTCTTTCAAAGTGTTGTGAAAATCGAAACTTGGGGTAGGCAGGGAGAAGAGGTACAGATAGATTCCCCACCCTCCTGCAGGTTTTGAGACAATGTCTCAACTCTCTACCACCCAAACTCTCATCAATCCTCCCATCCTCTTTGAGTGCCTGTATTGTAGTACACACAAGAGCCACTACCATGAGGACTGTGGCCACAGAACAATTTTAAAAAATGAAACCAAGTGGGTTAAACTTGAAAAGAAAATCTTCCCAAAATACTGAGAGTTATTGGACTCCACACAATTTCATATTTACCAAACCAAAAAACAGAGTTAAGGTACCTCAAACAAAATTCTAACCTACATAGCTCATCTTACAAGCAATCTTTTGAAACTGCATGGAGGGGCCTGAAAGATGGCTCAGTGATTAAGAGCAGGTGAGCTCATATGGAAGGCCATGAGAGACTGCACAGAGGAAGCAAAGAAACCATTCCAGAAGGTTGTCATCTGTCTTCCACACACATGCTGTGGAGCTGCATGCCCATACTCACAAACACCCCTCTCTCTCTCTCTCTCTCTCTCTCTCTCTCTCACTCTTCCTCTCCCCTCACCACACACACTCACATACAGAATACAAAAATAGGGCCAAGCAGTTGTACTGCAGCCCTTAATCCCAGCACTTGGGAGGTAGAGGCAGGTGGATCTTCAGTTCAAGGGCAGCCTTGCCTACAGAGCAAGAACCAGGACAGCCAGAACTACACAGAAAAACCCTGTCTCAAAATAGACAGACAGACAGACAGACAGATAGATAATGAAAGAAAACATCCAATAAAACAGGCTTATTGCCTGGACAGGAAAAGAAATGGTGATTAATCACACTACTTTCTTAGAAGAAAGTCTGACTGAGAAGTGCTGGAGAAAACTTCAAGGAGACAGACACAGGAAACAAGGGATCTCAGTAGCTGAAGTCAGTGGTAGAAATGGAAGCCTCAGCATAGGAGCCAGCAGGGAGACTTGGCACAGTACGGGGCTAACGAGCTAGATGAGGCCCAGCAAGAGAATCTTACAGACCAGGCAGCTAGGGTTGGGAGTGGACTGAGGAACTGCATAGGAGTCATGAAAGGTTCCTCAGATCGGATTATCTGCCAAGGAGTACTGTCCACCTCATCTCAAACAACTCCAGTTAGAGGAGAACTGCCAGGTTTCTACATGACTATGGCTAACTTTATTAATAGGTGATGCCCCATTTGGGGGCATCTATGCATAAGAATTTTGGGAGTAGCCCTGACTTTCATATGGTTGGACTTACACATAAAACTCAGTATGTTTCTGCCAGAGAGACAGGAAAAAAAACAGCTAGTGAGCTAGTTCACCATGAGGAAGCACAGAACAGATCTGCAGAGATGAGAGGTGGACCAAGAAACAGATTCACTCTGGCGCCAGACTACCTGTCCCTAAGCAGAGCTGAAACCTTTAACCCCTTTGGCCCTGAATAATCAATCCTTTATATTCCCAAGCATTCCCGAGGTACCTACGAGTGTTTACTTTGGAGGTCTCCTGCAAATCTTCCTCCAAGACTTATTTATGTGTGCACCTGTATCTGCGCATATTGGAGTACATGCACACAGGCACACAGGCACACATTTATGGAGCTCGGAGAGTGCATGTATGTGCAAGGCGTGCATTTATGAAGCCCAGAGAGCACTGGACTCCTTGGAACCCAAGCTACAGGCTATCTGCATCCAGCCCAGCTTATGGTGTGGCTGGTAGGATGTAAACCCCAGTCCCTGTGATTGCACAGCAAGTACTCTGAATCACTGAACCATCTCTCTAGCCTGCAAACAGAAGTTTTGACCACTATAGCTTCAGAAAATAAGAGGCTAGCTATGTAACTCAGTGGTAAAGCAGACGTGACATACTGTGGTCAATACCCAGAACCACAAACCAAAGAGAGAGGGGGCAGGTAGTAAAAATCACCAGCTGTCTGGTAATAGTGAACTTGTGTAAGAAGCTCTCTAAAGAGGAAAAAGGGAGAAACGCTGTTACTGGAGGGATCAAATCTCTAGGAATGTCTATGAGCTCAAGGTCATCATGACCTTAGAAGCAGAAGCCAGATAGAAAAGGAGTGGATAGGAAGTACAAAGGCTTCTGTTCTAAGGGTAAACAGTGGCCTGTACAATACAAGTAATCCTCAAAGTACAATTGAGGAATTTTCTCCCTGAATTTAACTAAGCAGTATGAATTGAAAGATGGATGTGACATCCAAAGCCCAAGCCTACCTGCTAAATCCCAGCTCTTTCTTATAACACCACAGGACCGAGGGCCGAGCCTTCACCGTTGCTTTGGACAACATATGATGAAGAATAACCACCTGACAAGAAAAGAAAAAAAAAATCACAAAACCTCAGAGTCAAAGACAACATAAGGACTGCCAGGCTCAAGACCTCATCTGAAACGCACAGAAACTAACCTGAAAGGAAAACACTAAAGTCACAAGTAGTAACCAAACGGGAGCCAGAAGCTAGGTCACATATGCTTGACCTTGAGGCCAAACCATCATTTCCGGATTCTAAAGACACGGGCTCATCTACTCAAGAATCTAAATATAGAGAATTTACCATTTCCAGTACTGAACAAATGCCCCACTACATATTCTACAAGTGAAGAGATTACAATGGCTCCAAGAACTGAAACTTTAAAGGCCTACATAACCTACCAACTCTTTGGGACAGGACACAAAATATCTGAGGAAGCATTTACCAGGTCTTTCTTACCTGATCTTTTCCTCGATCCCCAACTACAACAAAAAGAGACCTCTGTCGCTCAGCTACGCCATTCTCAATGAGAATTCGAATTCGGTTATCCACCTTCTTCCGATGCATGGTGAAAGACTATCACTAACACAGAAATAAAGAAGATACAGATGAACCAAATAGTAGAAAGGCTTCTGCATTACATCCAAGTAAGTGGCACCAGCTCGCTGCCTATGTGGGAATTGTGCTGGCATGTCTGTAATCCTAATTACAAAAATTACAAAATCTTAATCTTCAAACAACACCCAGAGGAAAGACATAAATCTCAGTTTTATAATCTGGAAACTAGAGAGGTGAAGTGTTCTTACACAGCAAGGTCAGAAGAAAAGTGTATAACACATCTTCATCAAGGAGTTTAAGAAAACTTAGGGGAGGCACAAGTGGGATGATTTCTATGAGGTGGAGGACAGCCTGACATACCTAGTGAGTTCCAGGACAGCCAGGGCTACAGAGAGACCTTGTCTCAAGAAGAAAAAAGAAAAAGAAAAACAAGACAACATGGTAAAAGTAAGTAAATAAAACTAAGAATGATTAAAACATATAAGGGAGCCAGGCAGTGGTGGCACACGCCTTTAATCCCAGCACTTGGGAGGCATAGGCAGGTGGATTTCTGAGTTCGAGGCCAGCCTGGTCTCCAGAGTGAGTTCCAGGACAGCTAAGGCTACACAGAGAAACCCTGTCTCAGAAAACAAAACAAACAAAAAAAACCCCAAAATGATAATGGTATCTCTATAGAGCCCAAAGAGTAGCAACATAAGAGCCTTTAACAGAGTCTGATGTATCCCAGGCCGGCCTTGAACTCACTATATAGCCCAAGATGACCCTAAACTTCTGATCCTATAGCCTCCACTTCCCAAGCACTAGGATTACAGGGAACTGCTCAAATTACAGGTGTATATCACCACAACAAGGTTTTATGCTATGCTGGGAATCTAACCTAGGGCCTTGTGCATGCTTAGCAAGCAAGCAGTCTGCCATCTGAGTAACATTCCCAGCCTTATAAATACCATTTTGTACAAATACATTAACATATAGAGGGAGGAAAGGGGGTAAACTTTAAAAAAAAATGTAATTTCTGAATAGCATGAATTTTATTTTGACATTTGTCTTTCACAGTTTGGTTTCTTTAAAATTAACATGTGTGTTAAAATGGCTCAGCAGGGAAAGGTTCTTTTTGTTAAGCCTAATGACCTGAATTTGAACCTCAGAATCCATATGGCAAAAGGAAAAGAACTGCCAGGAGGCAGTGGTTGTGTGTACAAGCAGATATGTCCCAGGAGGGCATCTGGTAGGAATAACAGACTCCTAAAAGATCTTCTCTGACCCCACACAACACACCACACACACAATTAAAACATAAATAAAAAATTTAAATTTACATGTTACTTATAAAATGAGAAAAACAAATATTCCTGATTCAATGTGTTTCTTTGGGTGAGAAGCCACACTAATGGCTCTATACAGTTGATTTCAAAAAGTACCATATGGGTTATTGGGTGTACAATATTTGCCAGCTGTGGGGGGGGGGGGGGTCCTAGACTCAATTTCTCCAGCATCCAGTAAAATGCAAATGTCATCTAATTACCTATAACAAATATGCCAAAGAAACATCAAGAAAATCAATCACACTACCAGGATATTAGAGTGCCAAGCTGTGTGAACCTGGTGCACTCTAAACACCTCCTCCCCTAACCATGGGCTTTAACAGGTCTTAATATAAGACACTATCACAATAAATGGCCGCTGTTTAAAAGGGGAAAGCAGTACAAGAAACCAAGTATCCCAAGGCATTGATGTAACAAATAGGCTTTACACTCTGATTCACCCAAGTCCAAAGCAGTTAAGTTTGTAAGCTTTATGTTGCCAGCCACATAAACACCTACAAAAATGAAAGGGTTCCTAATTGTTAGAGTCTAGCTTTTGTTATAGTGGGAGAGTCTTAGAATTAATAGGTAAGAACCCTGACTACAAGCCTGACTACAAGCTTTTATTCTAATAAGTACTTTTAAAAATAAACGAAGCCGGGCGTGGTGGCGCACGCCTTTAATCCCAGCACTTGGGAGGCAGAGACAGGCAGATTTCTGAGTTCGAGGCCAGCCTGGTCTACAGAGTGAGTTCCAGGGCAGCCAGGAGTACACAGAGAAACCCTGTCTCAGAAAACCAAAAATAAATAAATAAATAAATAAATAAATAAATAAATAAAATACAACTACACACAAACAAAATTAGATGTAAAATTAATGGCCGGAGTGAAGTATCTAATAATGGTCTAAGATCTAAGATCATTATTAGTGCCAAGAAACGCCTACTAGATAAGGAAGGCAGTGCTGGAAATAGAAAACAAGATGAATCGTATTCTGTTTGTTGTTGTTGTTTTTTCAACCAGTCTCACTATGCAACTCCAACAAATACTCCAGCCTCTGCCTTCCAAGCGCTGGGATTAAAAGCCTGCGCCACCACAACCGGATAGACAAGTCATTTTCATTCGGCTGTATCCATTCCTGTGCACACAGCACCCGGTACCAAGCATCACGAGGTGTACTGTCAAATGTCCTGAATGAGACAGCTAAATAGAGTACAAATAAATGGACATACTGCAGTACTTAAGAGTAGAATATCCGGGATTAAACTGCGTTAGTTCAAAACATATCACTGCTACGAGGAACCGAATTTCTCGGAAAATTGTTTTGACACCCATCTATTCTCTCAGTGAGAGACGCCCGAGAGTAGGAAAGAGCCACGCACTCGGAAAACGCTCAAGGAACCAGGCCCGAGTGTCTGAATATCCGGGACTAGGAAAGTCTGTCTGTTGGTCAGCACAGGCAAAGATCGGGGCACCAGCAGGCCCGTAAGACCCAAACGCACACCTCAACATCCAACCCAGCCCCTTCCAAAGAGTACCTGCGTCCCGGCTGCGGCCGAACCCAGGCAGCCCCACAATGGAACCACGTTAGGACACCGAGTTGCTACGCAGGTTGACAGGTTTGCTGGTGAAAACGCTCACAGGTGAGCTCGCCAGGGAGCCGACACTGCACGTGGATCCGCTTAAGCGGTAGACTGCACGTGGGCAAGCGCTCAAAAGGGAGGGGACCGCTATAGCTATGGGACCTTCCATAGCTTCGACACTTAGTGATGACGTAAGACCCGCGTCACGGATGCCTGCTGCGCCTGCGCATTAACTTCCGGCCGCCATTAAAGTGGAATCACAGTGCACCGTTTGTGGCCCGTAACACTGCTACGGCAGGCGGAAGTAATCATGTCTCGCAGGCGGAAGTAATCCGGGTGTCTCGCGGCTGGCGTTAGCTACTGGTACCCGAACTCGTCTACTGCAGAAGAGCGCCTCTATAGCAGGTTCGTACGCGAAGCAATTAACTGTTGCTAGCAAAGGTGCTGTTTTATTGATCCCCTACTTTTAATAACATGAAACTAGGCCAGTAACTGTTTCATTCATCTAAATTCAAGCTCCATCCCGCAGCAGTCTGGGAGTAACTGTAGACTTTGTACCATGGCCATTGTACTTTGCAGGCTCTTAGACTCATAATATGCCAAGTGTTCTAAAATCCCAACATTGGCTCTCAAGGCTCGTCCTACCACATCCACAAGGATTACCCATAAGTATTTCTGCCTTCCTTTTGGCATGAGGCACGTGAAGTTGGACCTATATAGCCTATACTCTTGGACAAAAGTTCTGTTGTTTTTGTTTTTTCTCCCGAGACAGGGTTTCTCTGTGTAGTTATGGCTGTCCTGGAACTCACTCGAGACCAGGCTGGCCTTGAACTCAGAAATCCGCCTGCCTCTGCCTCCAAGGGCTGGGATTAAAGGCGTGCATCGCCACCGCCCGGCTAAGTTCTGCTATCTAAAAACTGAATTCTTTCCCCAAATTTACACACCAACTTTAATATCTAAATTTCAATGCACTAAAACTTCACGATGCCAATAGTCTGTTTTAAGTCACCAATATGGCCCTAGGTACTTAATAAAGGTTCTAAATCCACTTAATAAAACTGCCAGTACTTTCATGTTATAGTGGGCAGAGAAGTCCTATAAGGTGGTGACATAAGCAAAACCCAAAACTTAGAAATGACCCTTAAGAATGACCCTTAAGAAGACCCTTAAGACTTTAAAAAAAAAAAAAAACCAATATAGGAAGAGGAAGTGGGGAGGGGGGAATAGCAGGCTAGCCAATTCTGCATAAGCAGCCCAGATATGGGACTTCTGTTGTAATGAAAAAGCCACTGGAATTTTGGGGACAGAAATGATGTGCTATGATTCCCTTAGTCACTGCACCATAATGTCAAGGTACAAACAGATTTAGAATGATAAAGAAGTGTGGCAGGGTTAGGGTAGCCACGGTGCTACATGGCTGAGCTGGCCATGCTGTGGACATGATTTTACTTAAGACCTTAAGTACATAGACATCAAAGATAGTTTTCAACTTACTGCCCATTGCCCCTATCAAGTAGTTGGACTGAAAACAGTTGGTGTAGAATACTACCCCAGTTTAGAGTATCCAATGTGTTTGAGAGAAAATGAGTACAGGAATGGAACTGCACACCTGCAGGTTAGAGAGGATCTTTTGGAGACAATTCTCTTCAACCTTTGTCCCAGAAGTCAAATACCTGGTCAGGGTTGACTTCAAGTGACAATATCTGCTGAGCCATTTCATTGACCTAATATTCAAGTACTTTAGTGTGAGTTTTGAATTTGAGGGGCCTGGGACTTAGCTATTTCTAGAAAAAAAAATAACTATAAAGAACTAATACTCAGAACGGTGGGACTGGATTAGGTCACCTGGATTAAGTAAAACTAGAGATGAAACCATCAATGAAGGCTTACAGAACCAGCACAGGATACTCAGTGGTGACATGTAATCTGAAATCCTTTCACTACTTCCAACTTACACCTCAATTTTTGCTGCAAAGAATGGTGCACCTTCTAGACTCCATTGACCCATCAACTTTTCTTCTCAGCACTGCAGTGAAGGTCTTTTAAATGGCAGTTTTATTGGATGGCCCACTATCCCGACCCCCCACAAACAATATACACACCATTTTAAAGCCTTCAATAGCTTCAAAATGTTGAGACAAAAACGAAACATGGAAGAAAACTGCCCTTTCCAGTTTCCCCGGCCAGATCTTGCTAATACTTAAAACAGAAGTCAATATCCAGTTTGCCACTCCTCATCGTTATGTTAGCTGAATTATCTTTCAATGAAGTCCTTCCTGATCATACTGACTAGGTCATACATTTATCATTAACCACGCTGTTGAACCTTATTATACACATCTAGGTCACTCCAATGTCTTGAGAGGTAATTTTGTCACCATTGAATAGTTAACACTGGACATAATGCTTGGCAAGAAATACCCAAATGTCCTAATAAATTTCATGTTGTCTCCTTAATGGAATATAGTACTTAGAAGAAATTAATACTTACAAATAAATATACCAAAACCTGACTTTAAATATAAAGTACATCAGCAATACTGCTACTTTCAATACCAATAGTGAAGGACCAATGCTATGCAGGTCAAGCTTCACAAAAGAATATTAATGTATAGTGCTTCTAGAATCAAGATTGAGAACATACAGTAGTCTAGTTTAAAAAAAAAAAAAAAGATGAGCCCTAGAATCGTTTCTTCTGTCTCGAGGAGCACTTAAGGAGTCTTCCTGAGGGTGTATGCAACTCACAAGCTTCGCCGAGGACTGTAAGCAATCACATTTTCATGTAATTTAATCTAATGACATTTACAACAGTTTCTAAGCTTTCCCAGAACATTTATAAATTCAAAATAGTAAAGGCAAAGCTTAATTTACTTTTTCTGTTAATTTTTACTCAATAAAACTAAGAGTACTTAATAACTCAAGTAGGACACAGGTTCAGAGCTTAAGGTTGAAATGAAGGGTATGATCAACTTAAGCTACATTTACCCTATTTCCCTTAAGTAAATGTACCACTGAAAATTTAACAAAACAAACTGCATGGCACATATATGAAGCTGCTCAACTATCTTCTGCACTTAGAAACTGGTTATCTGCCAAGCACCTTAGTGAATGAACCTGAGAATAAGCATATATTTTCATGTCTCCTTGAAGTCTCTATACAATAACATTATATAAGTCCATATATATGTACACATATAGAGACAAAAGAACTATTGAAGTTAATTTAATACAATCATAGAAGGTCATGTTTTTAATATCAAGATACAATGATCAAAAGAAGAGAAAGGATGAAAAAATCATCTCTTTTTAGGAATTTTAAGAGCCTGGTAATAAAATGGCCCTAAGCAAAAAGTAATCAATGGCATGCTACCTTTAAAAAGGGTGGAGGGGAGAGAGCATTTCATTATACATGTGGTATCTATACATACTGTTAATTGTGCATGTACAAAATATTTTATAGTCTTACTACACTGAGACATGTAGGACCATCAGTTCCCTGTACTCTGGTAAAATACACGCTTGACCAAACAAACGGTCTTCTGCATCTAGACAAGCATTTGCATATTATACAAGATACTGAGTAACAAAGACTCAGATCTTAACCAAACTACTTTAGTAGTTCTCTGTCCAGTGAAAAATTCCTTTTAAAATAGTCTGAATTGAGACATTAAAAGGTTCTATGTGCTAGAACTGCAATGGTAGAATTAACACCTAATTATATGTTGCTGTTGAAAGGAATAAACAACTTAAAAAATAAAGAGGTCATCAAACTACAAACACCTTTTACACATTCTGCCCTACACTTTGGGTACAAGGCTGAAACGTAAGACATTCTCCATATTCACTTCAGAACTCAGATTCAATACTAAACTTATTTTCTTCAATTTTGCTTTCTTACTATCATAGAATTATATTCTAAACATAACACACCATCTAGGGATTACCCAATAAGCCATAAACATTTCATCAATCCCAATAAAATACAACTAACATATGGTTGTGGTACATCCCAGGCAGTTTTCATTTAAAGCACACAAGTATAGGTGCTGGCAAAATATTCTTGGCAAAAGTAAACAGATAACCCTTCCAATATGATGTACCATAACCACACATGAGAAAAGTCAAGAACTTACTTTATTTATTTTAAAATAAACATTGAAGATTCCCCATTATCCACCACCCTACAAAACTTTTGAATGTGGAATGTTCAACAGCCTAACCAGTTTTAGTAGGCTACAAAACCAGCAAAAACTCCAGTTGTCTAATGATGAATAGCTGAGAATAATTGTTTTGAGGCTGATTACTGGCTTGGAAAAAAAAATGTTTGCAAAAGGCTAAAGTAAAATTTAATTTCTGTACAGAAAATAACATTAACTTAGTTAAGTAGCCTTTGCTTTAACAAGTGGAATTAATTCTCCATGACGTAAAATGGAATGGGACAAGCAGCATTCAGTTCATAGGCACACAGTGCTAGTGCTCAAACTGCTAGCACAAATTCCAACACAGAACATATGGCTAAGTCACTGCTAATCTTTCCATCTCCATCAAACTGGATACTCTCTCTATGCACCTAAGGCAAAGAATCAACACTTTGAACACCAGTGTCTCCTTAAGAAAAGGAGCGAATTCAATTAGGGTTAAATTAGACAAAAGATAAATGAAAATACTTCAGAAACAGCTACGAGACATAACCACAAAGTCTGTGACACTAACAATGCATGGGGTGAATCACTTTAGCTGCTAGCTGTTGAACACCAGTGTTTCAAGATACAACTTTTAGAAACATGTTTTATTTGTTTTGCGTATACCATCAGAACTGAAACTACTGTCTGCCATTTCCCTAAAACAGGGAAATTAATCTAAAACACATACTGGTGCTTTTCGAAAGATAGCACTTTAAAAGGGTGGTAGCAGCAGGCATTTGATATCTTTTTCTTTAAGAACTTTCAGGCTGCAGGAGAAAAACATGTGACCAAAAGTGTTATGATTATCCATCCATTAGAAATTTTCATCAGTACCTATTACCAATTTGAGTAACAATACAGCAAGATCCAAGGATTAGTGATGACAATGCACATTATCGTGAGGAATGACAAGCAGGACCAATCCTCATGTAAGTCATTGTTCAGAGAAACTGTTAAGTGTCAAAAGGTATCTAAGTAGTTCACATTGAGCACAGAAGCAGCCCATCAGATTATACCCCATATTTGATGCATACTTTTCAGAAGACCCAATCAAAGCCTGATTTGCATTTTGGCTTTGTCTTACACAGTATCCACTACTAAAGAGCAATTTACATGTTTTTTTAATCACAGTTGTTTGGCCAAAAGACTAGTGAGTACTATGTCAAGGCTGGTAGCCAGCCTCACTTGTATGGATAAGGACCCATGCATAATTTGGTATGCTTTTAATCTGTCGGTGCTCCAATTTAATGGGAAAAGCTATGAAATGTAGTCATTTTGCTAAACCACACTCCATTCCTTCCATCTTCCTTTCAAGGAAAATGCTTTAACTTTGTCAATTACCACTGAATAATTCTAGGGCTGATTGGAGATTTTATCCAATGTCAAAAAGGCAATCTTGCATTTTTTTCCCAAGCCACTTCAACTAACTATGGAGATATTATAACCCCATTAAGTATATAATGTTTTACTCCTAAGCAAGGGTGAGGAATCTGAGTATCGTGTGCAAGGCTCAAGATGACGCTTAGGACAGAACATGCAGAATAAAAATAGTTTCCTTCCATATCCAGGTAATATAAAGCTGACAATTGCAGTCCTGTCTTTATGGGATGAAAACAGTCCCTTTACAATAAGTTTCCTGAAAGGGAGAACAAATAGATAATAACTCTTCTGGTAACATATTATGGTACACTGGCCAGTGTGTTTTTGGCGATTAAACATAATCCTGTGTATCACATTAATTCACTTGCTGAGTGTTCATTTGCGGCATCCCTCTGTTGGGTCTTGGGGGCCCTCCACGACCTAGAAGACAAAAATGGCATTTGATTTTTCTTTCAAGTATTATTTGTTTTGCCTTCAAGCAGACTTTCATCTGTCAAGAAGCATGTGGGCAGCTTGTCAGCACATTATTAGGCTTAAGAGGCCAATTCTTCAGTGTTCAAGTTTCACCTGTCCTTGGAGTTGTCATGTGCAAATTTGCTCATGTTCTCTAGCTAAAAGAAGAGTAGAGCTAATGGAGTATTCCACCAGTACTCATTCATTCATTCATTCAACAAGTATTTATTGAGTGCCTACTATGTGCCAGGCACTGTCATGAGGCGTTGGGAATAGATACAGCAGTGAAGACAGACAAGGTACCTGCTCTTGTAAACATTCTAGTTTACACGCTAGCTTACATTTCAATAGTAAGTAACATCATACTATCAAAATTAATAAAAGCACCAGAATGAAAACAGACCTTTTTACCTAAACTGTTAAAAAGAAACTACATAACATTCAAAATTGTATAATGACTTGTAACAGGTAAAATAACTTTTTACATGCTGTTAAAACAGATATTTTAGCTATCATTTAACTCAACTTTCATAGAATATGCTACAAGGTGGGATAGAAGAACATAACCCACATTCACATGCAAATACCTTTGATACTTCAAATCAGTATTTCCCAGATGACCCCTTAACCTTTTGCTTTAAAGTACTTTCTTAATGGTCAATTGCCACTAGCATTCAAATTAAAGTACTTTTTAATTCCTCCTTAATGTACATTTTATACATGTCATGGCCAGTCAATAACTATAAGAAACCTAATTCTTTAGCCTCCTTCAATCAGAGAACCATTTAGAACTTCAGATTACATGAAAGGCTACCTGTAATTGTTCAACAGATTAACTTCCTGCCCATGTAAGAACTTATTTTCCAGTACTTCAAAGATAAATGAAGCAAAAGACTCTTAAGCTTGTCATACTTAATTTTAATAACATCAAGTCCCTAAGAATTTGGGAGATCTGTTTACACATCAGAAATATGTTGGTATTTAGATCATTAACACTGGTCCTAAAGTGTTCAAATTCCGATTAATTATGTCAGTTCTAAATGGTTCTCTAGATATAACTGTGGCTATCCGGCCATTTGAAGGGCTTCTCAGACTAAAATATAATATGCATGTTTCAAAAATCAAAGAGGATAATAAATTTATATAAATGTTCAAGCTCGTTCCAAAAATGTCTTACAAAAAGTTTCAGTAGGTACTTCCTAAAAACATTTAGCAGGTTTTAAGACCTGAAAAATAAATTTCCAGCTGGAAAACGCTTTTCTGAGGCAGAGAAAATGTTCTGATTTAAGACAGTAACAGGGAAAGTCATTCAAAAATTAAAATTTGGATTCAGGATGAAATTTTAGAAACAGAGCATTTCATTTAATTTTTTGCAACAAGTCTGGAAAAGATAAATGTATTCCTAACATGTAACCTACATGCGGACTATGAACAGTTCTTCCAAGGCCAGAACAGAAGCTCCACATAGGAGCTAGGATCACCACCACAAAATATTACCTCGTGGGGCTCCCCGTGGTCCACTCTGCCCAGAGCCTCGCTTGAAATTCTGCTGATATCCATCCTGAAAGACAAGCTAGTTAGTTGTGAAAGGAAAGGTAGTTTGGTTAAGTATATCTAGTCAGATAGCTTACCACTAGCAAAATACATAAATCTCAGACACCAGTGGATTAGAGCTAAGTTGTTCTTACTGAGGTTCCCCCTTAAGCTCAAGAATATATACACATAGTTCTGTTTTGAAGGTCACTCTAAGCAAACTACATTAAGTGGCTGTCTAAAATAAATAAAATAAAAACAAGCAAACAAACAAAAAGCCAAAGTCATATTTTATAACAATGAATGTTGGATACCACAAAATTAACCCCAAATAAATTAGTTACCCTATATTTACATACCCGCTGGTAGCCAGAGTAGTCCCGGGGAGCACTGAACTGAGACTGTGTATAACCACTGTTTGGAGTGTTCGAGAATGAAGGGCGGTAACCATCATATCCTCCTAGAATATAGGATGAGAAAATAATTTACTTTTCCTTAAGAAAGACTCTGCTTTCTTAAAGGGAACAGTAAAAAAAAAAAAAAAACTGTAAGCCACACTAGTAATTCAAACTAATTTTGAATTCCCTGCCTTGGTCCAATCTGTTTATCAATGTCTATGTACCATCTGTCTTAGAGGATGACACTTTTTGTGCATATGCACACACGCACATACATACACACAAACACACACACACAGAGAATCCTTAAATTGCTAACTCAGACAAACCTATAAATAAATTCATGTATAGAGACTTAATTTTTTTCTCTCCCGATTTTGTCATTTAAAAAACTGTCACCGGGCGGTGGTGGCGCATGCCTTTAATCCCAGCACTTGGGAGGCAGAGGCAGGAGGATTTCTGAGTTCGAGGCCAGCCTGGTCTACAGAGTGAGTTCCAAGACAGCCAGAACTACACAGAGAAACCCTGTCTCGAAAAACAAAAAACAAAACAAACAAACAAACAAAAAAACCTGTCAAAGTAAGTCAGGCAGTAAGGTGACACAAGTCTTTAATCCCAGCACTCAGGAAACAGGAAAATCTGAGTCTCAGAGGACACACATTCAGCACACACTTCAAAGGTTTTAATTATATATTAAAGAACCAATGCAGAGAAGTAATTTTCCCAAATATCATGAGACATACTTCTCATTTTACAAATCAGGAAAGACTTGAAACTGCAAAACTTAATCAGAAGTTGCCTTATTCGTTTACCTCTAAATCCATTGGCAGGGCCCCTGTATCCATTCATCAAGCCTCTGGCACCACGAGACCCTCCTCGAGATACACCACGACTGTTGTAATAAGGCTGATTGCTACGTGGAAAGCCAGTGTTCTGCTGTGGGGGCTGCTGGTGGTTACCAGGTACTTGATGAGGCTGGTCCTGGGATCCATGGTAAGTGCCAACCACTGTTAAAAGAAAGGTTTACATACATAAAGAATTCATTACCATTCTTTCTCCCACATGCTTCCTGAACTATACAAAATGTTCTGCACTCTATTCTTCTTTCTTTCATTTGTTTGTTTTTCAAGACAGGTTTCTCTCTGTGTAGCCCTGGCTGTCCTAGAATTAGCTCTGAAGACCAGTCTGGCCTCAAAGTCACAGAGAGCCACCTGCCTGTGCCTCCCAAATGCTGGGATTAAAGACATGTTCCACCAATGCCTAGCTCCTGCACTCTATTCTTAAAGTTCGGTTATTTAAATAATTTGCCTAATAATAGGAAATTATTACGGTCCCTATTCCTCCCCTACCCACCAAGACCATAGACTGAGCTATTGGATCGTTTGTTTCCAATAGTAATTCTAAACCTTTAAAAGCAAAGCATACAATTCTTCCACACATAAAATTCAAAAAGGCTCTATATTAATAACACCTGTTGAGAATTGACCTTTTAGTAAAATTAGATTCCATAATTCACAAGATTGATATAATCAAACAGCGTATATGTCATTATTTTTCATTGTAGACAAGCTTAGTAAGTTTTCTTACAGCTATTTCACTAACTGAAACATTAGAGGCTTTCAGCTTAGCAGCCTTTGGTGCCTATCTAAAATGACAAGTACAGCCAACTTAGAAGACACTAAACGTACTCATACTGGCATTCAACCTACTGGAAGGGCTAGTTCTAAGAAGGCACACACATTAGGCATGCCTTTAGATCCAGAATTCAGACCTGTGTATTCCAGGCCGGCATGTTTTACATAGCAAGTTCCAGGCATAGTCAGACCCTGTCTCTAAAGAGAGAATGGCATGGGAAAGGGAAAGGAAAAGGGAAAGAAAAAAAAAAAGATTCTTTTCCAGATCTCTTTTGTTGTTGTTTCCATATAGAAACAAGTTATTAATTAACTAGATTTTATTCAAATTAATCCAAGGCTAAGAATACACCAAGGAGTTTTCTAGAAACAAATTACCAGAATTGTCCACATAGACACTTTACTACTCTAAAAGAAAGATGACATAGAATGAATGACCACGAGTAAGCTATATTTGGAGTGATGAAAATATTTATGATGTGGCATTTGCATAGATATGAAAGTCAAAAAGCGACAAATGCAAATGTATAAATTCAAGCAATTGCAAGCCTGTGACCCACACTGACGTGAAGTAGAGAACTGACTCCACAGCTGTCCTCCAGAAGCCATGTGCATGCTGTGGAATAAATATGTACATCAACAAGTTTTTTCACAAGGCCTTTATGTTTTTATGAGTATGAGTGTTTTGCCTGTGTGTATTAGTGCATAATGAATGTATGTATGCACTAATATTCTAAATTATGACCTTACAGGCCAAAAAGCTTTTCAAACTGGTCCACCAATTACAGTCATTATGTGTGTTGTCCCCAACAATATATTGCACTATTAAGAATCAACCCAACCTCCTACTGCCAAGTATCATGACAGTAAGCTATATAAACAATGAACGGTTAAAAGCTTCTATAGTTCAGTAACAAATTCAATTCCAGAAAAATTATAACATTAACTGGTATAGTACAAAAAACTCTTGGGGACAGCCACTCTAAATAAAATGTAAATTGCCCTAATACTGTAAAAAAAAAAAAAGTATGAGATGGCTGAGCAAATAAAAGAACTTGGTACAGAAGTATAGCTGTGGCATGCGTACAACACACCTCCCTCTCCCTTTAACACACACACATACACACACACACACAGAAAATATAGTTAACTAGAAGACTGAAAATCTCCTTGCTCAGTGTCTAGCCAGACAAGTGTAGTCCTCACCCTTAACAAGGAAACTTTTCTTTCCAATGGAGACCATTAAAGAAAACCACAACCAACCAAAATGCAGAACATTCCCAACTGATTCATCTACAATGCAACTCTCCTGGCTCCTAAGGTTCAGGATTATTGCAGAAGAGGAGGTAAGATTGTTGAGACAGAAGAACATGCACTTTGCTTTCAGATTCTGTCTCCTAGAAGCATCAGAAGCTACATGTATGAAATCTCACCAACATGGATGCCTAAATATGACCTGACCAAAGGTACCATAGCACCAAGATACCATAAAGAGAATGGGGGGAACCCATGAGGCCTCAACCTAGACAAGAGCTTGAAGAAACCAAGGAAAGTACAGAGCAAGAGAACCAGTCTTCCTCAGCAAGAGCACAGCAACTGACTATCCAATACCAAATGGTCATCCCTAAAAACATATACACAATTAACACTATATAGACTGATGAGGTTGTGATAGGTATTTAGGAATACATACACATTTAAAGAAAAGAAAAAGTAGGCAATGAATTTGAAAGGGGGACATACATGGGAAGTTTCAGAAAAATAGCGTTAGAACCTCATATTACAATCTTAAAAAAACTAATAAAGGAATGAAAAGAAAGTCACCCTGGCCTTCTTACCGGTTTGCAGCTGATCTTGTTGAAGCTCTGTTTGTTCCACTTGGTGAGGCTGACTGGAAAAACTCTGGTTGTAACTGGCCTGGTACTGACTCTGTTGTTTTAAAGTTTCTGGTTCGTTAACAGGAGGAACTGGAGCATTCATATTAAACACCTGTAACAAACCAAGTAAATGAATGATTGGTTCATGCCTTTATTTTTGGTTTAGACTTGAATATCTCAGTTCAGCCTTCCCATCAAATGTAACTTTAAAAACCCCCCAAAAAACGAAAACACACATATCACAAACAAAAAAAGCTTTCATGTATACCATTGACTTCTTGATGAGATACCATGTTAACTCATTTAAATTTTACTCTCATTAATATATTAATATCTGAAGTACTTAATCCTTCAGGCATTCCTTTGTGCACTAGTTCAACTGCATTCTAGGTTAAAATACTTTTTCTAGAAATTATACAATTTAAAGATAATTACTGATAA
Organism: Grammomys surdaster; assembly: GCF_004785775.1. Taxonomy (NCBI): domain Eukaryota; kingdom Metazoa; phylum Chordata; class Mammalia; order Rodentia; family Muridae; genus Grammomys; species Grammomys surdaster. Next base: position 7,995,079 of record NW_021604618.1, read on the forward strand.
ACCAGTGAAGTATATAACATCTAAATTTTACTTTCAAACATTTGAGTAAAAAAGATTAAGCTAAAAAGTGCACAATGTCAACAATTATATAACTAGGTTATAATTCCACGAGTACTATATTATACGTTTTGTTTTTGTTTTAAAGATGTAGTGTGTGTTTATGTGCATACACTGCACATGTGGAGGTCAGAGGACAACTTTCAGAATTCTGTTTTCTTCTACCATATGCGTTCCAAGAATTAAACTTAGGATATCTGACTTGGTAGCAAGACCCTTCCCACGGATCTCCCTCTCTAGCTCTCTTTTGTTTAAACTTGGTTAAATCTTCTAACCTTTGAAGTAAAGCTAAAAACTATAAATAAGTGAGTCAGAAGGCTCAAATACATCACCGAGAAGCCTAAGAAACAGTTTAGTGATGAGTAAAAATAACACCTAATTACAAGCTCCAGCCCAGCTCCATTTATTGTGACTCACTGCTCACCGTCTGCATGGATTGGAATGGAGCTGCATTTACATTGATCCCACTGCTATGCAAAGGTTTACTTGTCCCAGCCTGGAACACCTGAGGCTGAGAAGCAGCAGGAAGGGATGATGATGCTGTAGTCTGGTCTGTATTTAAAGATATTGTTGCCTAAACACAAAGCAAACAAACAAATGTACTTTAGTGGTAAACTAATTCTAATTTACACATGTTAATAAATATAACTTTTATAAAAGTAAAATAGAAATAAAAAGAATCACATTTCTAAAGTACCATGCCAATTCATGCTCGGTAACAGAACTTGCCTGAATCTGATCAATGGGCTCCTTCTGTGGCCGCTGCTCTGTAGCATGAGACGGCTGGTACAAGGGTTGAGATGCTGTATACCCCTCGCTTGTGGATGAAACTAAAGGAACCTAACAGAAATAAAAACCTCAAACCTTATTTTCTTCTAAAAATTAAAGACAAACAAATTATACTAACCCTAATACAGATGCAAAGAAAAATACATTTCTGTTAAGGGAAAGAGAATTTCTCTTCTCATTTTGAAACTGTAAGATTTTATACATTATTTGCTGGATAAATAGCATACACCTTTTTAATCCTAGAAACGGGGGGTGGGGAGGGAGAGCAGGGTGGGAGGTGGCAGGTCTCTGTGACTTCAAGTTCTATATAGCAAATTTCAGGCCAATAAGGGCTACATGTTTAGACTTTCCTCAAAACAAATATTTAACAATTGCAAACTATATTGCTATTTAAATCTCAAAGTTAAATTAAACCTTTGTCTAGTAAGAATAAAGCCCTAATTTGTAAAATAGCTGTTTTAAATACAATTGTTTTGTTTTAATGCAAGAATGTTGAAAACAAAAAGTTCTTAGACAAGGTCTAAGCCTGAAAAATTTTAGTTACCAAAAGAAAAGCAAATACAAGCATGGAAATAAGTGCTAATAACTACCAATTGCCAATGAATTTACAACTGAACACTTGAAAAGTGACCAAATGAATCACTAAGAAAGAATCTTAAGTAACAAACTTAATGAATACTCTTGTTCATTCTTACCTGTGTGGCTTCTGGTTGTACAGGAACTTGATTAGATTGGGCAAGTCTAGATTCAGAATGAACTACAATATTAAGAAAACTGTTAACACAAAATCAAATTTCTTCAGAGAAAATCCAATTTCTTAAATATTATCTAAATAATACATAGTGTAATGGGCAAATTTCTGTAACTAAGTGATTAATGAACATCTTTATAGCAAGAAAAAAATTGCAGACTATGTCTTAAGATTTCAGCTTTCAAATTAGCACTTTAGTTTACTGGCAGTGATTATAATTTACTCTCATAGTTGCTTTTATTTTGTGTATGGAAGATAAAATACGATGCCAGTAACAAAAGTTATCAATGGGACAGTAACAGGTAACAACCAGTGCCAGTTACTTTCAAGACATTCTACCTCTGAAAGTAGCACAATCCCATCTGGTCTGGAAGTTAGGATTTCCTGGTTGTTAGAGCCTGATTTCAAATCCCCTAGTAACCTTAAAATCTGGTCCTGGGGTAATGGCCCATCAGGTAAAAGCACTAGCTCCTCTTCCAAAGGACCAGAGTTTGGCTTTCAGTATCCACAACAGGTAGGCTCATAACCACCTGTAACTCCAACTTCATGTGATCCAACAACCTCTCTGGCCTCTGCAGGCACCCAAACATTAGATTTCGTGTTTCTTTACACTACACTTTGATATGTTCTGGTGGGAAGAACAAGATCAAAATTGCTGATGGTCCTATAGAGAAGATCCACCCAATATAACACATTGATTCTTATTTGCTACTTCAATGATACAGAACTGAATTGTCTTGTGCATCTCTTCCTCTCATGTATACTTTTCACAGGGGGATCAAAAATTCTCCCTCAAGAGCTGCAAGCATCCAAACAAGCAACATATATTATTTTTATTCTTAAGATTTTTGAAATTGAGGCTCAGCACTTAAAAGAGCACACAGGCCATCTCACAACCACCTAAAACCCCTGTTCTAAGGAATAGTCCTCCAACATAACTATATATAATATATATGTATAATTCCTCCAAAGAATAACCTCCAAGAACACCTGAATTCATTTGCATATACCCACAGACTCATATACATAATCAAACTTTTAAAAAAAGTTTTTGAGGGTTGGAGAGAGGGCTCTTCCAGATGTACTGAGTTCAATTCCCAACAACCACATGGGGGCTCACAACCATCATAATGGAGTGTGATGCCCTCTTCTGGTGTATCTGACAGCTACAGTGTACTCATATAAATAAAATAAAGAAATCTTTGTTTAGAATATTAAAAATAATTTAAATACACCACACAAAATTTAACACTATCACAAATTGTAACAACTGTTACAGAAGAGTGGTTGTTACGTAGAGGTGGAGAGTGTAATTCGTAAATAAAAGAGAACATAGTGTATAGATCTCTGAAGCACTGGTAATGTTACATTTAGATGCTGCTGTGTTCTGTGTGTGAAAAGTCATCAATTCTGTATATCTGTGCCAATAAAAATGTTACAAGAAATGATAAAACTAGTTAACTTCTTATAGGACAACATTTCGCATCAAATTAAAGGACTCAAAGCATTAAAAACTGGGCAAAATTAACTTACAAAACCTATGAAGTCTATACTGCATCTTATATTTCCTCTCATAAAAAAAAAAAATTACTGCTGAGCTAGGAGGGGCTAAAACACAGACTTTGGAAGGTCCAGAGGGTACAAAAGCAGCATGCCCCACCAAGCCTGATGACCCAAGTTTGTTCCTCAGACCCCACATAGGAAAAGAGATTAGTACTCCTAAGTTGTCCAGACAACATACATATGCCACATATGAAAACACATGCACACACATTTTTTTTTTCTAAAAAATTAAAACTTTTAAAATCATTATTACTAACCCTGAGGGCAAACCAGCTGAGGCATATCCATGTTTTGGGTAGGATTCATAGGTTGTGCTGATACAATTGCAGGATCAAGTGTCTGATTTTCAAAATCCAACATTGAATCCTAAAAGTCAGGATATAACTGAATTACAAACAACATACATTTAAATTTACTACTAATGATGCTTTACTAAAACATACCTACCTGTATGAAATTATAGGGCCCTTGCATTTGTGCCATAAGATCTTGTACACGCTGTCTTCTCACGAGTGGATCTGACTGAGCCACTGGGGTCAAAGAGTGGGGCTCTGGTACTGAAGGAGATGCAGCCTGAGGTTGCTGCTGGAGTGAGTTTACAACCTAAAATACAGTACAGAGAAAATATTATTCTCATAGCTGCTTCCCCAAACACTAAACATCTATTATGTGATATGTTTATTATAATTAATGTATTAATATCACAAAAGACTAACCAGCTATTTTTTTTCCTCAGGATAGCTAGAAATTACTAAAGTCAAAAGATATTAATTAACCTCACAATACAAAGAACTTTTACCTCAACTGTTTCAACTGCCCACTCATCCACTTGCTCCTTCTCACCACTGCTGAACTGTGTTTCTGCCATGAACTGCCTATTGACATACTAAAAAGAAAAGTCACTGTTTGGGATGTCTGTTGGAAAGGTAGAAAGGTAAAGGTAGTACTAAACTTTTATAAGAAATTGTACCTCTGTTGATTCAACTTCACTTTGCTCTGTGTATTCTTCTGTTGGTTCAGGTTCTAAAGTTAAAAAGGAAATATAGCAGAAAAGATTTATTTAGGTCAGAGAAACTATAACAGTGGAAACTAGTTATATAAATCTACGGAATGTACAAAGAGCCAAAGGGGGGAGAAACAGACAGACAGACAGGACAGACACACATACACACTCCTTAGGTGAAAATATATTAGGCTTGTCAACTACAAATGTACTTCTAACAGGAATGCTGTAGTAAGGAAGTTATGCAATTGAAAAGAAAAGACAGGTAGCAATTAAAAAACTTTGATACATTAATAGATGTTATGCATCTATGTATGTCTGAGTACCAGACATATGTAGTGTGTCTACAGAGGCCAGAAGAGGGGTGCAAATGCTGTGAGGCACCCTGTGGATTGCTTAGACTCTGGTCCTCTACAGGAGTAACCAGTGTTCTTAACCCTCTTATGTTCATTTAACTATGAATCTAAAACTGCTCTTAAGAAAAAATCTGCAGCCAGTCCAATGGTGGCACAAAGCCTTTAATCTCAGCATCTGGGAGGCAGAAAAGAGTATCTCTATGAGTTTGAGGCCAGCCTGGTCTTCAAAGTGAGTTCCAGAACAGCCAAAGCTATCACACAGAGGAAACCCTGTCTTGAAAACAAACAAAAAGGAAGGAAGGAAGGGAGGGAGAGAGGGAGGGAGGGAGGGAAAAACTCTGCTTGTAGATGATACTCCAAAAGGGTCAAAGTTTTTTGTTTTGTTTTGTTTTGTTTTTTTCGAGACAGGGTTTCTCTGTGTAGCCCTGGCTGTCCTGGAACTCACTCTGTAGACCAGGCTAGCCTCGAACTCAGAAATCCGCCTGCCTCTGCCTTCCAAGTGCTGGGAAGAGTCAAAGTTTTAATGGTATCAATTCTACTTAAACTCTAAAGTAACGTTATCATTACATAATCACATAATCCGAATATATTACTGATAAATTCTTACCCTTTCCCATTTTTATAGTCAATAACTACATTTCTAAGTTTCTTTACTTTGTTCCAGAATGAACAAAGCATTAACAGTAGTTTCTATGGCAGGCATGATGAAAATAAAATCCTAGATTGGAGTAATTCACTCTGTAGACTAGACAGGCCACATTCTTAGGAGCTCTACTTACCTCTGCCTCCCGTGTAGTGGAATTGTAAAGGCATGTGCCACCATGCCCAACTTGATGCACACCTTTAAACTTAACTAACACTCAGTAGGCAGAGGCAGGCAGATCTCTACAAGTTCTAAGCCAGAGGGAGCTAAATGCTAAGACTATCTAAAAGGAAGGAAAAAACAACAATAAACTCTCCATCTATTAGTAAAAGTGGAAAAAGTAAAACCACAAAAAGTGTCTTACCCATACTCCACCAATAAGCAGTCTTCCCTTCTGGCTTCAGCATAGTAGCAACTTGGAGAGCAGTGCTTACCATGTGCCTTACTGAATACACCACTCACATACTAAATGGAAACTTGGGGTATAAAAGTTTGCAGTAATTACCCCAAATTAGATAGCTGGTGTTGTATGTTTTTACCTTAAGCAATCCAGTTTTGAACTCATACTTTATGAACTATCACAAAATCTTTGTAGTATCCAACTGTATTCAATCTTACTCATCAACTTAATTGTCATGAAAGTACTCAAGCTGTCTAGACATACTAGTGTTTCATTAGGATGCTAAACATGAACTGCAAAAACTCCCTAGCCAATAAGCAGTTTACAGTTCAAGCCATAGAGTTCTATACACATACTCTAAAAAGAAATTCTCTTTATCATACTATATGTTAATATGGTGAGAAGTAAAGGAAGCAAGACAAAAATCCTTACAACTGCCCCAACCCATACTTCTTATCCAACAATACTAAGTAGGCAAGGAGTTACCAATTTACCTGTGATCAAGGCCTGTAAGATACGTGATGGGTTCTGAATACTTCAGATTGCTGAATATACTTTGCCACATTCAAGGGGTATTTGAGTATACAGATTTTAAACACACACACACACACGAATCAATGAATGAATGAATTGGAAAGGAAAAGGAAATTAAGGCCAGAACCAAATTAACACTCATATCCACCCAAATACTCACCAGCTTCAGCTACCTGGTCTTCCACTGTAGGTGCTGAAGCTGCCTCTTCTTCCTCACACAACCCATTTTGATGATTGTGAGTGCTATCAAAGTAGTTTGACTGAAAAACACGCTCAACAATTTCCTTTAGAGCTTTATCTAAAAAATAGAGATTACAATGTTATACTGATAATTTGAAAATTTTTTTGAAAATTTGAAAAAAAAATAACACTCTACAAAAGCAGTAAGAAAAAGTAACCGTATTAGTAAAACAACCACACACACAAATACATAAAACAAATTACAACATGATGAAAATGAAACCTACCTAAACTACTATACTAAGAAAATAAGGAGGGAATAAAGCTAAGATTATTCATTCAATAAAAACTTCACATATTGAATGTGTTAGGCATGTGGTGAGCATAACTGGAGAAGCAGCTCAGGGATTAAAAGCACTTGCTGCTCTTTCTTACAGAAGACCAAAGTTCAACATGGGCTAGCTCCCAAACATCTAGAATGCCAAATCCAAGGGAACTGATGCTCTCTATGGTCTTCTCAGGAACCTGAACTTACATGTATATTCATGTAGACACACACACACACACACACAATTAGAAATAAATCTCTCTCTCTGGCTTTTAGGACATTGTTTCTCTGTGTAGCCCTGGCTTTACTGCAACTCACTCTGTAGACCAGGCTGACCTCAGAGATCTTCCTGCCTTTGCCTCCCAAGTGCTGGGATTAAAGGGTGTGCACCACCACACCCAGCTTAGAAATAATCTTTAAAAAAATAATCAATTAAACCAATATAAAAAGGCAATACATGCTCACTAATTTTAGTCTACCAGAAGAGGTTATCGAGATAAAAAAATTGACAAAATTACACAATGAAAAATAACAAGACTGGACCTAGTCAGGCTGAGACCTCCAAAACTTCCCTGGTCTAATTGGTGTATAAGCTGACAGGAGGTAGATAAGAGGCAAGTATTTCATGGCAGAAGAAAAGCCATCTACAAGTTTTGCCCCAAGAAGGTATCCAATATAAAAAGAAACAAAGAGAATGTCACTGAAGCATACTAAAAACAGAATGCATAAAAATAAATGCAAACTGTATTTATTATATACTTGCAAAATGATGTAAACAGAATGTATCTTAAAGATTCCTAGCTATAAAATCAGAATTATCTGTGATACTCACAGGTTGTTCCACATACAGGCTTTTCTTTCCCTTCCAGCAAATCCCACAAGTGAATGGAGGCATGTTCGTACTGCTCATTTAACCTTGTAATAACAAAGAAAACATTAACTATCTTCCAACTGCCAAGGAGAGCAATATCTCATAAGACTCTGTTCCCAGACACCATCATACCTTAAACTCATGTCCCGCTCAGGGTCTACAAGCTTGTAGAATTCATCCAACAATGACAACTCCTCTTCAGACAATATTGGCACTCCACTCAAACCTTGTTTCAGATCAGTTCTCACATCATCATCTCCCAGCTTATCCAATACATACTGTAACTCAAGTACAGTTTTTAAGCGCTTCTGTTCTGCTTCTTCTCTCATAAGCTGTTCCCGACGTGCTGTCTTCTTTATTGTTTTCTGAATCTATCAAAGAACATAAACACGAGACAGAGTCCAACTTAAGTACATTCTATGCAAAAACAAGCCGAAAACCCACCACTTCCTCCTTGTTGCAAACAATCACTGATGATATCAGAAAGGAGTTCAGTACTTGAAAAATAATAAATAAAAATTTTGTCTTCATGAATGAACAATACTGAGAAAGGAGACCAGATGTAAGTTAGATGAAGGACCCTCAATGTTTCCCTTGAAAGGCTGAAAGGACAGCATCAAAGTCAAGTATTTCTCTCCTTCTCTTTCATGTTAGCATCAGCTTAGGGATAGAGAAGGGTAAAGTCTTTACAAGAGTCATGGCACTGTTCTCCTTCATCCTTTCCCACCATCTAAAGCTTAACTAAGATAAACTGACACAAAAAACGCAAATGGAGATAGATAAACAAAACCTGTGTAGTTTGGGGATTGCAGAGTTGGCTCAGGGTTCAAAGAGCACTGACTGTTCTTATAGAGGACCCAGGTTTTATTCCCAGCATCCATAGTATGTATTCCCAACACTACAATGATATGTATGTAATTCCAGTTGCAGGGAATCTGAGCCCTTTTCTGGTCTCCAAAGATATGCACACATGTGGTACACAGACACACATGTAGTGAAAACACCCATAAAACAGAAATCTTTTTTAAAATTTTAAAACTTAAAGAGAGGAATGAAGAAATAATGAACATTGTAATAAGATAATTTATATTGGCAGCAGAGGAGGTAAATGGTATCACAGCAATAAACGTATATAAACAGGGCTAAGGTCTAATTTAGGACGGGCAAGTAAGCTTACAAGGTGAAAATGTCGTCTACTGAAATGGATGAGCTTTTCAATGTTGGGAGAAGCAGTTTAAATGAGGAAGATCTTTCATAGGTAGCTGGAGGCAGAAAACAGGAAGAGAAGTAGGAATGTGAAAAAAAAAAAAAAAACAAAAACACCTACCCAAAAGAAATAACTGCACGTGTTTCTGTGTGTGTAAAACATGTACACATGTGAACACATGCACACACATAAATCTGGAGGCAGGTGATCCCAGACATCCTTCCTGAGATACCATATGCCTCAGGTACCTCTTTGAGACAGGGTCTCTCCATGGCTCCAGAGATCTCCCTGTCTTCATCTCCCTAGAGCTGAGATCATAACCAAGCGCCTCCACACCTGGCTTGAATATGGGTTCTTGGGATCTAATGCAGGTCCTCACTTTAACCAACTCAGCAAACTCCCTAGCCCAAAGGTTTCTTTTATAACAAGTTTGAGAGACATACCAGCTCAAGAAGGGAAGGTATGAAAATAAGGTAGATTAGAACTAGGCTAAAGCTACTATTTGATACAAAATAAAAGATATCTTATTGTGAAAAACATATCAAAGGATCAGAGTAAATTAACTGCATAACATCTTTTTAAAAAATAAACTGTATTTAAAAGCAAAGGAAGTGTGAGGGAGAAAGAAGGGTTCATCAAGCTTAAAGTTCTGACCTAAACCAAGTGTCTTCCACTTGGTTACTATGGTTTCTGTGTAATCACATACCCAGTATTCCTGTATTGGAAATTTAAAGACCTAAATTCAAGTGCTGAGAGGTTAAGTCTCCAGCCAATTACTTGGGTCCAAAGAGCACCACCCTGACAAACTGGTTAGCATTGTATGACAACAGTTTATGGAAGTAGGATCACACTCTTTGTTTTTCCTTCTTTTATCTTGTGAATGCACAGTTCTAGGGCCCTCACCAAATGCCAATGCCTTGGTCCTGAACTTCCAGTGTCTCAGAGAAATACATTTTTCTTTGTTATAGATTGCCTAATCCTTGATATTTTATTACACAGGCATTGTGGCAGCCCCCATATGCTCATATATTTGAACGCTTAGTTATCAAGGAATGGCACTATGTGCGAAGGATTAGGGAATATGGCCATACTGGAGTAAGTGTAGCCTTTGAGGTTTCAAATGGCCAAGCCAGGCCCAGTTCTCTGTTCCTGTGAAGCCAGATGTAGAACTTTTCCATGCCTACCTGTGTATCACCATGTTCTCAGTCATAATTGACTAAACCCCTAAAACTTTAAGCAAGCCTCAATTAAATTCTGTCTTTGATAAATTGACTTAGTCATGGTGCCTCATCACAACAGAACAGTGGCTAAGGCACAAACAAACTAAGGCACTGGTTAAAAGTTCAATCACCAAAATAAACCTTCTGTACTCAATTATAAGATGTGATAATAAAACGAAGTGCTAGAAATATGTATTTCTCTTATAAACATAACTTTACAAAAACAGAACATTACTATGTTGTAGATTAGAAAACTAAGGTGCTGTGGTGGCCTTGTCTCTTTCTTCCCTGCTTTTACCCAATTATTTTTGTGTGAAAATTTAATATAGGAATAGCAAACCCAGGTAACGGGGCCAAGGCTACACAATTACTAAGTAAAAGTAATAGTCAATCACTTAACGCAAGTGAATCTCATTCCTAACTGCTAACCACCTAAAAAGGGTCTCTCACTGCACCAAATCAAAGCTAACCTGGTATTTCCCACGTGAACTATTTTTTTAATTAGTATACAAAATGACAGTCTCCTTCTAGTATTTTACTTAACTCAGTCCTTTCCAAAAATAAAGTGTTTTCAGTTACACAGAATTGGCAAATTATTAATAATTTAATCCAATTGCTATACCTTGCAGAGAACTCAACAGTAATGTAGAAACTAAACCCAAATAAGTTTCCACTAATTTAATTTTTAATATTTTACACATTATTTTTTACTTACATCTTGACTCAATGCCATGAAACTCCTCTGTAATTCCTTTGCAAACTCCAAATTATTTGTGACTTCCTGGTACTTAGATACGGCATCCTGAAATGACAAATCAGAGCATACTTTTATTAGAAACACAACCACAAAATATTGTTTTAAAGTAATAAGCACTGAGCCTTTATTAAGATGTAACATCATTACCAGCTGGTCTTGATTGAGCCTTTCCCCTTTATTCATTCGTTCCTGGTAATCATCAAGTTTTCCCTACATAAAAGAAAAGAGAGTAATTATATTTATCAGTTTAGCCAGGCCAAATGAGAAAACCTAAAATAAATATTTAAAAGTCTACTTCATATTTTGCCTTAATTTTGAGATGTACTCCAGCTTAATATATTTATCTAGCTCAAAAGTATAATAGTAAACTTGAAACACTGACCATTGTTGAATCACAGACATCAAATACTAGTATGTAAATCAACAAAATATTGCTTATTCTTTAGGATACTCAAAAACAGATGCCATCATATAAGCAAGACATGAATGAGGGTCATGGAATGGTTAAAATACTTTTCTACCCAATCATACATACTGAACATTTGTAAAGCTAAATATATGTGCTTCTGTCTATTCTCCTATCCTTCAAAGAACTCATGTAAATAGATGGCATAAAGTCTAATCTCCTAATGAACTCATTCACTAGTAAGTTTGTCCCATTTTACCTTAAACACCATGAAGCTACATCGTCTCACACTCCTCCACTTTGTCTAAGCAATTGAGCAGAATGTCAAATCATCCTTTTTTGGTAAAGATGAAAACTTTGCCAGGCATAGTGGCACATGCTTTTAATCCCAACACTTGGGAGACAGATGAACTATGAGCCTGAGGTCAGCCTGGTGTACACACATACTCAGTTCTAAAACAGCCAGAGCTACATAAAGAGAGCCTGTCTAGAATAAAAAAAGAAAAGAAAGCTAGCTAGCTAGCTTAAAAGGTTTTCAGGTTTTTACTATTAAAGATCACCCTCACAAAAGATATTCAGACAATGAAACGGTGTCAAGAACTCAATTACTACTGTAAAGAACTAGAGGATAAAAAAATAAACAAAAATCCAACTTAAAGGAAAAATATTTCAAATATTTTTACAATACAATCACATACAGTTCCTTGACAATAAAGTTAAACCAAGTAAAAAGCAAAGCCCAGGTATGAGTAATAAGGATATCAGAAACCAGTTGGGAACTCAGTAAGGTTTAAGTCAGATTTTCTTTACAACAGAAACACTTGAGCTCATTCAACCCTTCTAAACACTTTAAAAGCCAATAATAATTAATAATATAGGAGGTAGCTAAATGAAGACAATCATTAGACTATAAAAGACTAATAAAAAGAATTTTTAGATGAACCATTCCACAATGCAAGCCTTCATACTGGCTGGAAATCATTAATTTTGTATTATCTAGCAAGCCTACTACCAGGTGCAAAAGACATACCTAAATTACCACAGAACACCCTGTCAAACAATGCTAGTTATTTGCCTCTGGCTCATCCATCCTATTAGTTTGTGAGGTGGGGGCTTGACCCAGGGGCTTTTGCACAAGGCAAATTCTACTCTAGCATTAAGTTATTTTAGCCTCAGCCCCAGTTCATTCTCCTTTAAGGAAAAAACTAGGTTCGATTTGCTTTTAATTATAACTTAAAGATATTTTTAAATGTTTTAAATATTTTCAACTCATTCTCTTAATTTAGAAATGTTGAAGATACTGAAATATCAGGCCCAGTATGTAATAAAAGTTCTGAACTAGGGACACTTGATAAGCTTATTTATATCTGGTAATTTCTTCTTTTTCTGTTTCATTTTTTTCATTGTTACTTATATTTTGTGTATCGGTGCGCTGTATGTGTGTCTGTGCAGTGCTCACAGAGGCCAGAAGAGGGCATCAATCCCTGGGACTGGAGTTACAAAAGGATGTGTGCCTTTATGTGGGTACTTGTAATTGAACTATTATTAACATGGATGTAAATGCCCAAACCATGTTAACTTGAGAAGCCAACATTTTTTAAAGAAAGAAGGATTGCTACAAGAAATGTATTCACTGTTAGGGAAGAGGTGCATGAGTTATATATACAACAATCTCAAGAAACTTTATCAGAATTTCAAAAAGCAGACCAGTTCTTTGGTCACAAGTTCCTGAAAGAGGGGTGGGGGTGGGGGCTGGGGGGAGGAGGGAATGAGAATATACAACAAATGAAGCCACTGTAATGGTTTCTTTGTAGCACATTGTAACACTTTCTACATTTAGATATAAAAGTACCCCCAGGCTCTAGTTGGTTTATCAGCATATACAATACAGGATCACTGCGCTAAGACAAAACTATCACCAAGAAAAGATGAGCTGGACACTCTGTTCACTAGTATACATTATCTATCAAATCTCTACAAATCAAAGCAGACTCAGCTATTCTAAGTCAGTGATTCCTGAAGCATAGCCCTCAAACCAGCAACATCAGCTAGAGAAACTTTCATTAAAAAAAAAGGCGGGCAGTGGTGGCGCGCACCTTTAATCCCAGGCACTTGGGAGGCAGAAGGATTTCTGAGTTTAAGGCCAGCCTGGTCTACAGAGTGAGTTCCAGGACAGCCAGGGCTACACAAAGAAACCCTGTCTCGAAAAACAAAAACAAAACAAAAAAAAATCCACCAACCGTGGCACCACCCTATACCTGACCTGTTAAACCACAAACACTATGCTGGGGTCCAGCAATCTGTGCTTTATCATGCTCTCTGTGATTCTTTACACAGCTAAGTTTGAGACCCATGTAGGTCAAACAGTAATTCCCTTGTAATAGTTCAATAGAACCTGGAAATTTTAATTTATTCTGAATCAAATGTATATTTCCTGAACTGAGAATCATCACAAGCCAATTTAGATTTAGAAACAAGTTGCTTAAAGGTTCACCCATAAACAACTTAGAAAACTTGGTTTGCTTTCTAGACCTACTTATAATTTAACCCAGTAACTACTTCGTAAGAAAAAAAATCCATTTGTGATCTGAATATTTATGATTTACATCAAACTAAGAAAGTGGGACCTGTTGGGTCCCCAATTCCTTCCTCTTCTTCCCAACTACCCTATGATAAGCAGCTGTTTTTTACACATTCCATGTCATGGTTCACTACACTGCAGCCAAATGAACACATATTCAAACTGATCCAAAATAAATCTTTCTTCCTTTAAGCTGATTTTTTTTCCAGGGTTTTTTTTTTTTTTAATCATAGCCATGGAAAGCTAACTCACACTGAATAATTACTACCTTTTACTGAAAAGTAGTGCTTCTGTTAAAACTTGGTAATAAGCTAAAGTACCAGAAGTTAAAAGTGGTTTATGGTTTAATTCAGTAATGAATGTGAAAAACTTGTACTAGACTAAAAAAAAAAAAAAATCAAAAGCATTTCCTGTTATTTTAGAAAAAAAAAACAGCTTGCCATGCAAGTAAAGCTACATACTAAGTAAGTAGTCTTTAGTGGTTAAGAGAAAAGATACAATTACTTCACTACCCAACACCACCAGCCACCTTATCTTATTCAAAGTTCAACTAGAAATCTGATGCCCTCTTTTGGTGTTCATGAAGAAAGAGCATTCATATACATTTGGGTTTAAATTTCACAGTATAAAAGTAAGCTAATGAATTTAGGAAGAGTAGCTACACTAAAAGGTCAAACAAAATAAAAAAGGCAAAGATTAAAGAAATAAAAGGGCAGAAGTTAAAGTTCTTCCCTGAAGCCAGAACATGGCCATCTAAAACAGTGATAGAAAACAAATAGTTTTTAAATATAAAACAGGTGTGTAAGTAAGCCTTTTCTCCCTGTACAATGAAGCTATATTGATAGCATAAAAAGATGAAGCCTACCACAATACGAATTAACACTAATCTGCCCTTGCTGCCTTGAAACACCAATTGTGGAAGTCAAATTAAGGTTTCTTTTTCAACTACTACATATCCTGAAATGTATTAAAGTTTTTCATTTATAGTACCATGAAGAAGATAAAATTCAAGCATTTCCCAAAATAACAAATCTATGAAGAAAAACCCTATAAGAAGTACAACCATATTAAGAACTCAAGCGTATGTTAGAGAAATAACTGCACCAAATAACGGCATCTGTTCTATTCTAACTCCCAGTTTCTTCTCTCAAGAGCCTTACCAGTGAGGCACTACTGTCAATCATATTTCACCTAATTATAAACTAAAGATAGCAAAAAAATAACTTGCCATAATATATCCCAGAAAAATCACATTATCTCAACATCCATCTTTTAGGTCACTGAATTCCAGCTGTTAACTATATTCACTTCAACCTCTGCCTAACATTGCTACTTCCTTTTTCAAACCTGAGATGATGATAATGAGCAGCAATGTATCTTAAACTTCCATCCTTCCCTAAGACTTCTGTCAACTTCAAAGCCTCTTTACTGACATAGGTTTTTAAAATCAATACAGCCAAGATGGGTATCTATGACAGATGTGCTCTCAAACTTTACTATTACAGCCAACAATTCCCACCAAAGAACTATCTTTAATTTTTTTATCTGTTTCTTTTTATCTGTATGAGTGGTCTCACGAATGTATAGACACCATATGCACACCTGGTGCCCAGTGAGAGCAGAAGAGGGGCTCAGATACCCTGAACAGGTAGAACAAGAATTACAAATGGCAGTTAAGACACCATTTGTGCACTGGAAATTGAACACAGTTCCTCTGCAAGAGCAACACATGCTCTTAACTGCTGAACCATCTCAAAAGAAAACATTTTCTTTTTTTTTTTTTTTTTTTTTTTTTTGGTTTTTCAAGACAGGGTTTCTCTGTGTAGCCCCGGCTGTCCTGGAACTCACTCTGTAAACCAGGCTGGCCTCGAACTCAGAAATCCGCCTGCCTCTGCCTCCCAAATGCTGGGATTAAAGGTGTGCGCCACCACCGCCCGGCAAAAGAAAACATTTTCAATTATGTATTTTAAAATAAATCAGGAGACGTGAGACTCCAAAAAATAAAATTATTCCATTACAACTAGTCCCAAGAAAGACATTATTTGAAAAACCATGCTACCTTGGGAAACCCAGGTAACTTCTGTTCTTAAAATTAATGAGACCTAACCTGAGACAGATTAATAAAGTGAAACCTAACAAAAGAGCACCTGGCTATACTTTCTGTACTCGAGCCAAATAAATACAGTAATACTTTAAAACCGTAAGTCCAGACACAGCAAGGTAAAGAGTTTTCTTTTCTTTCAACTTTCTACATTCATTAGTGACTTCTCTCTTCAGATATTTCAAATTATTATTGCCTCACTCCCCACACATCACCTGGAGAAATACCACTGCTGACTATAAGCAATAAACAGCTACTTCCTAGTCACTCTCCACCGAGAATTAGTAGCTGGTAAAATTCATAAAAGCAGCAAAAATTGTCAGTTTTTTCAGAGAATAGTGGAGAAAACACGTACAACTCAGAAGATCTGTAACAGTTCTCTTCAAATGCTGAAGGCCTGTTCATGTAGAATTAGTCTGCCCTAAACAAAAAAGTATTAAGAGTGTAAGACGAAGGTATTTCTTGGTATTTATTATATGTTATCTAGTCTCATTCTAATTTTTTTCCAAGGTTAATATACAAAAGTTTTATTTCACACTTTAAAAAGAAAATCCTGCAAAACCCTTACTGTCCATGCAGGAATGGAAGCAACTGACCCTGATAAGAAAAAGAAAGTATCAAAAAGCTCCAACACCATCTACTTTGAATCACATACTTACAAAATCTAAAGGCTGGGCCAGACATAGCTTAGTGTGCTTTTGCCTGATATGTCAAAGGCCCTGAATTTGACCCTTAGTATACCACCTAAAAAAGTTAAAAGTTGAAAAAAATAACAATCACAGGTTTCAAAGAGCCTTAGAACTATTAGTTGCTCTGTTCAACAAAGCTACCCAAAAGGTAAATCTACACAACTGAAGAACATACATGTACATTCATATTCATTCTCTCCCCTGAGTCATGTAAATTGGAGACAGACTGTTTTTCGAGACAGGGTTTCTCTGTGTAGCCCTGGCTGTCATGGAACTCACTCTGTAGACCAGGCTGGCCTCGAACTCAGAGATCCACCTGCCTCTGCCTGGATGCTGGGATTCAGCCTAGCAAACTTTTTAATTTCTATTTTGGAATAAGATTATTACAAGGAATGCATTGCCTAAAACTAAAAATATCGACAAATCCTGCTTACACTATCAGAATTGTTCTACTTGTTTGCCCACCTAAAAAATAAAAATTCAAGTTTGCTTTAAAAAAAAAAAAAAAAAAAGCCTGGCAGTGGGGGTGCATGCCTTTAATCCCAGCACTTGGGAGGCAGAGGCAAGGGGATTTCTGAGTTCGAGGCCAGCCTGGTCTACAGAGTGAGTTCCAGGACAGCCAGGGCTACACAGAGAAAACCCTGTCTCAAAAAAAAAACAAAAAGAAAGAAAAAAAAAGAAAGAAAGAAAAAAAATCAATACAAAAGTAAGTTTTCCATTCATGGATTATTCCATTAAGGATTGTTGGTGGTGCTACAAACATTTCTAGGTAATGTTTTAGTCAGAGCATGAAATATTCCTCTTTAGTACAACATGTGTAAGGGAAGAACAGCAGAATGGTTTACTAGTAAGCCTTACCTCCAATGGTAATCACCAACTTTAAAAAACCCTTAAGGTGAAGAACCTACTGCAGCATATAAAGGTCCCAAGACTGCAGACAAGTAACAAACCTAAAGCAGACTGCTTTAACAGACAGATCAAAAAGCACACCTCACCCTTTCCTCAGAGAGTACAACATTTTAAGTGATTTATTTTTATTTTGTATTCATTGGTGCTTTGCCTGCAAATATCTGTATGAGGGTATCAGAATCCCTGAAACCAGAGTTATAAACAGTTGTGAGTTGCCATGTGGATACTGGGAATTGAGCCTGGGTCCTCTAGAATAGCCAGTGGTCTTAACCACTAATCTAATTAATTCTCCAGTCCAAGGAAGTACAAAGTTTTAATTCTACCCAGGAAAGTCTTTCTCCCATGTTTTTCTACACATACTCTACTAAGAGCACTCTCATAGCTGGTGGGAAATTTTGGCCTGAATTTGCTTCTGCTACTCCTCTTCACTCCTTTACTGTACATCCATTGTGTATTAAGGGGACCAACATCACTAAGATGCCCAGGAGCCTAGAATCTAAGATCTTAATCTATTCTGTTACTCAAATATTCCTGGTTTACAACATTTCAAGATTGAGACTGTCAAATATATGCCTGGGTCTGCCAAAAAAAAAAAAAAAAAAAAAAAAAGGAAAAGAAAAGCAGTATTTAAGCGTTTTGAATAGTTTCATCTGGGCATAAGATACATAGCAGTATCCCTAGCACTGAAAAGCAGACACAAGAGGAGCAGGAGTTCAAGGTCATCCTCCTACACAGTCAATGTGAGGCCAGCCCTGACTACTGTATTGTTTCAAAAGGTATGGCAAGAAGGCTGAGTAAGTAAAGGCACAAGCCATCAAGTCAGATGACCTGAGTTCAGTCATAGGAGCCACATATGGTGAGAACCCCTGAAAACTGTTCTCTGACCTCCAAAGGTACACTGGAATCTGTGCTCTAGAACACACACACACACACACACACACACACACACACACACGTAAACTTAATTTAAATTTTTTGAAGTTTCATTTTAACTATAATAACTTCCTAATAGCTGACATTGGTATGTTCATTACCTAGACAATTTACAAAACTCAGCAATGTAACATTAATAAATGTCTAACAAGGTTTTTTTTCTTGCATATTGAACAACCCTTTTGAGGGTTGTTTTTTGAGATAAGACTTATGTAGCCCTGACTGTTCTAGAGCTCACTACCGTAAACCAGGCTAGCCAGGAACTCACAGAGCTCCACCTACCTCTACCTTAAAAATGCTAGGATTAAAGGAATATGCCAGTACACCTAGCTACATGTTAGATTTTTAAAAGAGTAACTAGGAACTAGAGAAATGGCTCAGCAGTTAACAAAGCTTCCTACTCTTGCAGAACACCCAGATTTGGTCCCAACACCAACAGTAACTCAAAACAATTTGCACTTACATACATAGACACACCCAGGCATAAACATTAAACTACAAAAAGAATCTCAGCACAATTCCTGTTGGCTGTGCAGACTACCAAGACAGACAGTGGGCTGTTTATTTTTATCAAAACAAACAAACAGCCCACCCCAGTGGTGAAGGCCTTTAATTTCAGAATTTGGGAGGTGGAGGCAGGCAGATCTGTGAGACCAACTTGGTCTATACATAGCAAGTTCCAGGACAGCCAGGCAACAGCAAAATCCTGTCTCAAAAGTGGGAGAGAGGCCATTAAAGAGATGGCTCAGCTGTTAAAAGCACTTGTTGTTCTTGAGAAAGATATGGTTCCATTCCCAGCACTCACAAGGCAGATCACAGCAGTCTGTAATTCCAGTTTCTCAGCTGGCACTACACAAACATAGAACATATAAATATATTCAGGCAAATGTTCAAAGACATAAATTTTAAATGTTTTAAAGGATTTGAAGTAAAAGAGTTCACTTCATTCTACAGGGTAACTAAGGTGAACAATTACCCCTAGGTTGAACAATGTTACAAATTCTGATTATTTCTATGAACATCAAATCACCCTTTCAGACCTGGATCAGTTTACAGAAACATTTCTATTTGCTTTTCTACAAAACGAATTGGACTAAATTCTAAGGTGGCTTTTAGATCTAAAAAAATTTAAGGTTCTGTAACAACAGCAATAGAATTAAAGTCAATTAGTCATGACAACTTTTAACAACAAATTTTTTTACTAGATTTCTGAATAGATGAGAAAGTATTAATCTTCAACCTAGCCCAAAATATAAATTTAGTAGCTGCTCACTTAAGATTATGACAAATTGCCGGGAGGTGGTGGCGCATGCCTTTAATCCCAGCACTTGGAAGGCAGAGGCAAGGCGGATTTCTGAGTTCGAGGCCAGCCTGGTCTACAGAACTACACAGAGAAACCCTGTCTCGAAAAACCAAAAAAAAAAGATTATGACAAATTAGCCAGGAGTAGGGGCGCATGCCTTTGATCCCAGCACTCAGGAGGCAAAGTCAGGCTGGGCTACAAGGATAGTTCCAGGATAGCCATGGTGGTTATACACAAAAACCCTGTCTTTAAAAAAAAAAAAAAAAAAAGATTATGACAAATTATATACCCCATTCCCCACCCCAAAGACAGAGTCTTACTATGTAGCTCTGGTTGTCCTGGGATTTACTATATAGATCAGGAGAGCTTCTGCGTGACAAATTGCATTTTTTTTTAAATGTATGAGCACTCTAATTGCACGTACGCTTGCTTGACAGAAGAGGGCATCAGATCCCATTATAGATGGTTGTAAGCCACCATGTGGTTGCTGGGAATTGAACTCAGAGCTTCTGGAAAAGTAGCCAGTGCTCTTAACTGCTAAGCCATCTCTCCAGCTTCAACAAACTATATTCATAATCTGCATATATCACAAAATGCATTCTTACATAAGTATCCTAAAGTAAAATCTATCATTTAACATATCATAACAACACTCATGATTCTATTCTCACCCAAAAAAAGAAGTTCACAACCTTTTTAAATATCATACACCATGGGGGTCGGGGTTTGCAAGAGAGCTGAGAACCAATTACATGTCATAGTTTTTCCCCTTGGCAAGGTGAATTGTAAACGAAGTAACCTTGTGTACTGGTACACTCCCTTAATGCCAGCACTCAGAAAGCAGGAGTGGGTGATCTGTGAGTTCCAGACCAGGCAAATTCCAGGATAACCAGAGCTACATAGAGACCCTCAAAAAATAAAATACAACCTTGCTCTTAAATTAAGCATCATAGTTTTTTCCTAAGACAAGAATATAAAACTGCTGGGGTCTGGAGAGATGGCTCAGTGGTTAAGAGCACTGCCTGCTCTTCCAGAGGTCCTGAGTTCAATTCCCAGCTCACAACCATCTATAATGGAATTCGATGCCCTTTTCTGGTGTGTCTGAAGACAGCTACAGTGTACTCATATAAATAAATAAACCTTTTAAAAAAGAAGAAGAAGAATATAAAACTGCTGGGCAGTGGTGGCGAAGGCCTTTAATCCCAGCACTTGGGAGGCAGAGGCAGGAAGATTTCTGAGTTCAAGGTCAGCCTGGTCTACAGAGTGAGTTCCAGGACAGCCAGGACTACACAGAGAAACCCTGTCTCAAAAAAGAATATAAAACTAAGGACTGGAGATATGGCTCAGTAGTTAAGAGCACTGACTGCTCTTCCAGAGGTCCTGAACTTAATTCCCAGCAACCACATGGTAGCTCACAACCATCTGTAATGGGATCTGATGCCCACTTCTGGTGTGTCTGAAGACAGTGATAGTATACCCACATACAGGAAATAATTAAATCTTAAAAAAGAATATAAAACCAAGTAACTTTAGCCTCTGAATTGGGAATGAATGGATCTTGCAAACCAATTAAGAAGCTAACTCACCCAAAACCTGAAATGTCAGGGAAAAAAAAAACCCTACATTAACACAAGAGATTTTATCTATTAAACAGTTTAAAGAATGAGTATTTATTAAGGCATTTAACACAAGCCCTGTACAACAATTGTATCAAAAATTCTAAGAAACACACTGCAGGTCTAGAAAGGTTAGTTTCACTATCTAATGAATATTAATTACAAAGACATAAAGTAGATAGTATTTAGCACTGGTTCTCAACCACCCTAATGCTTCGACCTGTCAACCTAATTCCTTATGTTGTAGTGACTCCCAACCACAAAATTATTTTTGTTACTACTTCATTTAATAATTGTAATGTAAATATCCATATTTTCAAATGGTCTTAGGCAACCTAACCCGCCCCCTAAAGGGATCATGACCCAAAGGTTGGTTGAGAGCCACCGCTTTAGGGACTGGGTAAAAAAATATACATTTTCCAATCAGTTTTTGTTTCAGTTAGGCTTTTTTAAAGCAAAGAGAACACTGGCTAACCTTTTACCTAGTAGAGTTATCAGTAATTTTAAATGCCATCTATTAAAAACATCCTTTATATCAAAACTGATTATGTTTTACACTATCAAATTGAGTATCTCTTAAAATTCAGACTTTGTTTCCAAGCATCATCTTATACAGCCTAAAGCCCTGTTCTCTACTGAAAGTACTGCTGAAAGAAAACTAGGTAATAAATTCTTCAACTCAGTATTATTTGTATTTTAATTGCTAAGTAAGGCTTTAACATTTACATTTGATTTTCTATAGCCTAAACTTCAAAAACAACCAAGCCATTTATTAGGCAGAATTTCATATTCTGTTGCAGGAGATCTGATAACTCTGTGAACCCCACCAATGGGAAGTCTGCATTCTCAGTGTAGAAATTAACAAATGAATAAAAAACTGTTTTCTTAAATGAAATACAATTGTATTGTGTCTCTGCCTTAAAGTGATACTACATTAGCTACTAGTAACTTTTGTTAGGATGCCTTCTTGATGTAGCAGGCTGTAGTATGAATAGATAAGAACCAAATATGGCTATTGCATTCTAAAGAAGCATTAAAACTGATTCATAAGAAAATCCTATTTTAGGTACTTTACAAGTGCTCAGTCCTACTGAAAACCTCTCATAGGGCAAATCATCCAGTAATAGAAAACAAAAACAAAAACAGATGTGCTCATATTAATACAAAATCCAATGCCTTGAGCATCTCCAAAAGTAACTGGAGTTTTAACAGCCATTAAGATACAGTATCAGCAGTCTAGTAAGGGAGCAGCTCTGTGCTTTAGAACTTCAACTTTTTACTGTTCTTCAGCAACCAAAACGGACAACAGAAATGAAGTAAAATATTTTTATGTAAATTTGTTTGTTACATCATCACAAGATACTATTACCTGAGTCAATCTCCGTAACAATAATTACATTTCTCCTCCCCCAGTGTTTTGAACAAGTTTCTCCATGTAGTCCTGGCTGTCCTGAACTCACTCTGTAAACCAGACTGGCCTCACACTCAAGAGATCTGAGTGCTGGGACTAATAGAGTGTACCACCATGGCCCAGGTGATAATAACATTACTCTTACCTATAGTTAGAGAACAAGTCCCCATGGGAGATAACCCAGATTTCTGTGTCTTGTTTTCAAATGCCCTTAAACATTCCAATCTGTCATCTCACAAATACAATGACTGCTACTCAATGTTTTTCTTTAATAAACATATTTGAAGGTTTTGCAACCACTAACATGTATACCTCAAATATTACATCATTAAAGCTCATATTGGAGCCAGGCAGTGCTGGCGCATGCCTTTAATCCCAGCACTTGAGAAGCAGAGGCAGGCGGATTTCTGAGTTTGAGGCCAGCCTGGTCTACAGAGTGAATTCCAGGACAGCCAGGGCTATACAGAGAAACTGTTTCGAAAAAACAAAAAAAAACAAAAAAACAAAACTCACGTTGGTTCCTATTCTAGAAGAAACTGACTTCCCAGAAATTCCAAAATTAAACCATTTGGAGCAACAAGCAAACTAATGTTGCTTATTGCATTAGGAAAATTTAAAGATACCCAAGTTAAACTCAATTTCACACAGTACCAAACACACAGCAAGTATCAGAAAATGCTGGCATGAAATTCCATATTTGAATGTAGCTTACAATGCTTCCATTATTTTAATACATTTTCCTATTTTCACTACTTAATAATTTAATACATTAAAAAATTCTTATCAAAATAACTAAAGCTTGATATCTTGTTAATATATCTTCTCAATTTCAAATAAGTCTGGGAAAATATAGTAAAACGGCCACTCTTCCACACTGAGACAGAAAAGTAGCAAAGGTGAATGTTTCAAACTCCCCAAAAATGGAAAAATCAGTAGATAAACTATCAAGATTAAGATTTAAATATTCCTTTTTTTCCAACTTACTTCCTACAGCTCACATTTTTAGCCAATATCCTATCTCAATTAATATCCTCTAACTAGTTAAACACCTTCATGGGAATTTTTCAAAATTGTAAAATATGCCCTAGAAACCGCAGGCATAAGTTGTCAAAAGTTACATTTTACTTAATGTAAAAGAGCAAGTTAGAATGACAGTTTCAGGTAAATTGCCTCCATTTTTATTCTACTAGCCCATGTTTGTCCCTTTCCACTACTTTTCTTAATCAGGGTAGAAATTTACTTCTTCCCAGACTCTTCCTCTAAACTGTGTGGGTACACCGTCCTACACTAAACGCATAAAACAAAAAAAGCCGATTTAAGTAATCTAACAGTATGGTCCAGAATGGCTAAATATTAAAGCCAAAACCAGTGTGGGTGTGGCTCGACTTTTTTTTTGGGAGGGGGGGCTAGGCGGGGCTGTTGCCTGGTCTCTGCCCTCCCCCTCTGCTTTCGCTTTGTGCTCACAATGCAGCTCCTGTACAGCGCTTCCCTCTCCCGCAGCCGCCGCCATGTTAGACACTCCATGTGCCCAGAGACCCAGAGGCAGTCTCCAGTCTAATCTAGAGCCACCTCCGAAAAATCCCTATCTCCCTGACCCTTTAGAACGCTGAAGCGGTAAAAAATAATAAATTAAAAGAAAAAGTCATTGCAAAAACAACAAAATAATGATTTTAAAACTACCTCGTGACTAGGCTAGGCGTGAGGTTCCAAGCACCCAGACAATCGAAACAAAGGGGGAAACGTAAAGAGGCCATCAGAAGGGGGCGGGGGTACCCAAGAGAAGGCCCACTTAAATAGGACTTGACGGGACTGCAACCCTAGTTCAGGACTAGACACATATCTTTTCTAGGGAAAAGGGTTCAGAACCATTCCACCAGCCTCCAGCCTAGTTAACAGAAGCAAACGCCACAGTTACAAGGCAAGGGCCGCTCAACTCCACAAGCAATCGGCTGGCCGGGAACACTGTATTTCTTCCCCATGGCCTCCGTCAAAAGTCAGGCCTCGGTTTCGGAGCATATCCAGCAACGGGCCCCACCACCCAGGCAACCGGTCACCAGGCGGAAAAGGCCCCGCACAGCCTGATGTGAGTAACCGAGGCCTAGAGGCAGCGCCGCGTTCGGGTCAGGTGACAGGCACCTCCCCGAGGCGCCCGTTTTTCTGGTCAAGAAGCTCCATCCACCGCCGAGACAGGAGTAGGGCTGGAGCCGCAAGCCCTCCCTCTCCACTATCTCCTCGCACCTTTTTCTTCTCCAGGTTCCGAAGTTTCTTGTCGATTACGCCGAGAATCTGCTTCATGGCCTCGGTCTGGACCGCACCGGTGCCGGTTGCCGGATGCTGAGAAGCCGGCGCAGCTGCCCCGGCCGCCGCCTCACTCCCGGAGGAACCGGACGGCGGCGGCGGTCCCGACGATTTGCTGCCGCTTCCGCTGTGGCTGGTGGCCGAGGGCATCTTTAGACCGAGAAGAGAAGAGAAAAAAGCGGGAGGGAAGGACAAGAGCAGCAAGTCAGGAGACGGACGGGGAGAGACGCGGGACAAAACGCGCAGCGGGCGAGAGGCTGCGCGCGCGGTGGGGGAGGGGGCGGCGCGCGCCGCCGGCAGGAAGGGACCCGCGGGCACGCGCGCGACCCGCCAGCGGGGCGCCGGACCGCCTGCCCCTCCCCCTTCCCGCCCGCCCCGGGGAACGGAGCTCGCGCCGGGGGCGGGGCCTGGCACGGCCGCCGCCAACCGCCAAGGCAACGGTCCCCATCAGGGCAAGTGGCACCCGTTGCCTTTGCAAGAACGAGAGGGACAGAGGTCAGGGCCAGGGATAGAGAAGGGCACTGGGAGTGACCGCGGTAGGGGTGGGGAGGCCTTGAGCGAGCCCTTCCAGCCGCTCGGACCGCTCCGAAGGTAAACCGAAGGTAAAAAGGACACCCAGGTGCAGCGGCCTTCTTCCCCTTCGGCGCCTTGATCCAGGATGGCGCTCACCGTGCGCGCGCGGAGCCGTTGGACGTCTGGAGTGGGCAGCCGTGTGGGGCAAGGGTTGCGCTGCGTTGCGAACAGAGACGTGCGCTCCGTGGGCGCAGACCGCTTCGCCCTGTCCCCGATGCACTGAGCTGCTCCTAGTGGGACAAGAGCCGGCGCGGGAGGGACTTAGCCAGCGCTCTGAAACGAGGGGGGCGGGAGCAATAGGGAGCGAGGGCCTTCAAGCCGTTAGGGCTGCCCGACGTGAATGCCTGTCGAAAAAGGTCACCGGACCGCGCCTCCCGTCCGGCCTTGTCCTCTGCGCCAGGTTCCTGCCCCTTTGCAGATCTGGAAAGTACCCCACAGAGGCTACAGCCGCAGACCCTTGAGTTTTGAGTGACATCTAAGCTGGGGTCCTTCAGGCGAAATCTCTTGACATCCAAACGAGGACAATAGGTGTCAAGCAGCAGGCTCCGGAGCTGAGGACTGCCCCTTGTAGAGCCCTTATTTGGAGGGAGTGGGGGTTGGAAAGGCAAAGGTTTCTACAAGTAAGGGGTGCGTGGGGTGAGTGGTGCAATCCCAGCTTCTAGAATTCCTTCTATATGCAGAGCATGCAAACTCACCCTAAAAGGTCTGAGAAAAGACAACGTGCCATATAACAATTATACAATAACCTAGGCATTCTCTGTAGAGTGCATGGAGAATGACCATCCTTAATGACTTTTTGATGTCCTAAAATACCCCCAGTCATGTTAAAAAACCGTCTTCACCTACTCTGAGATAGATAAGTAACCATAGATAAGTATGCCCTATCATGAATTACTTATCTATTCCCGATTTGTTTTATATTTTAACCAAAACTTTAAAGACTATGCTAGATGGGGGGGCGGGGGAGCTTTTATCCAGGAGAATTAATTATTCCGGGGGGGGGGGTGTCAAAGTCGTGTTGACAACGAGTAAAAAAGAATGAATGCTTTAGAGAAAGGTACTAAAAGGAATATGGTCAGTGGAAAATTCAGCAACATGATGTATGAGAACAATAAATGACCAATTTATAATTTAAAATCCATGAAAAGGAAATTTAGGAGAGGGTTCTATCAAAGTCTCTGTTCCTTGGGTATTAAAATGAATAATACTAGCTGGCACCAGTATATCCTGAGGGAACCTGGAGAAACAGCAGTACCCCGTGGCCTTGAGATACTCCAGTTAACTGTAAAGTCTGTAATCTGTGCTTTTAAATATGTATCCGGTACCTTATGGCATACTAAGAAATCTTCAGTGCTAGAGAGGAACAGAACAGTCCCCCCACCCCCCGGTGGAGTTTGTATAGGATGGAATGCACAAAAATAACAAGGAAACCAAAGGAAGAAAAAAAAGGTGGTCAGTGAAAACCTTCCTGGGTACTTCTGAGCCAGGAAGCAAAGAAAGCTTAGAGGGGGACCTTTCTAGTAAAAGAAACACCACTCAGCAAGATCTGAGAGGAGCTTGGCTTGGGTGCTCCTACCTTTAATCCAAGCACTGGAGAGGCACAGACAGGCAGACCTCTGTTACCTCAAGTCTAGCCTAGTCTACATAGTAAGCTCCAGACTGAGCAAGAGTGACATATGAGAACATGTCAAAATCTTATGTGTTTCCCAGTGGCTAGAACAAGGGAGTTAAAAATAAAGCCATACAGGGACCTGGCTTCAATATTTGCCAAATGACATAGGGGATGTTAATTTCATCAAATGTGTTTTAAATCACTCTTACTGCCATGGCAGCACAGGCCTTTAATTCTAGCACTGGGGAGGCAGGTGGATTGATCTCTGAGTCTTAGGCCAGCCTGGTCTACACAGTGGGTTCTAGGACAGCTAGGGCTATTACACAGAGAAACTGTCTCGAAAAGCCAAAAAGTAACTTTAAAAACCACCCTTACTGCTATATAAAGAATTGTCAATGCTGGCAGTGGTGGCGCACGTCTTTAATCCCAGCACTTGGGAGGCAGAGGCAGGTGGATTTCTGAGTTTGAGGCCAGCCTGGTCTACAGAGTGAGTTCCAGGACAGCCAGGGCTACACAGAGAAACTCTGTCTCAAAAAAAAAAAAAAAATTGTGAAGTGTGTACTGGAGATGAGAAGCTAAAGTAAAACCAGAAGCCAAAAGACCAAGGAATGGACTGTTGAAATCAACCAGCCCACAGTGGTCTAACCCAAACCAGGGATAAGCAGTGAAGTGAGTGGGATTCATTGTACATTGTAATTGAAGAGCAGTGAAGATGGTAGCCAGGGTCGGATTCATTTGACATTGTAATACAAGAGCCAAAAGATTTGCTAGCCAGCTGTGAGTCAAGTATGAGAAGAGTTAAGGTTAACCTAAGATTGACTTAAGGAAATTACTTAGCACTATGATAAAATATTCTAATGTCTAGAGAGGATTATGATCCAAGCTACTTGTAACTCCAAATATAAATCAATGTGTCATATCACTATCTCTGACCCCCAAGCCAAACCTAGTGAATTTGCCTGCATTCTAACCAAATCTTAAGAAATTTGAAGACCTTAATATATTTTTGGTGGAATGTGCATGCCCACAAATGCACTCCCAGCAAAAGTCATAAATCTAAACTGTCTCGCCCTCTTCTGTAACAGAAGTATTCAAATCCCTGCCTTAAAACAGAAGGCTCTGCTTATAGTAATGCTTAGTAGACCAGACTGCCAGAGAAGCTGTTGATTACTATGCTGTGAGACTATCCGAGGTATCCAAAAGCAGTGATGTCACATGCCTTTAATCCTAGCACTTGGGAGGCAAAGGCATCCTGATCTCTAACTGTAAGACCAGTTTGGTCTACAGAACCAGCTCCAGGACACCCAGGGCTACACAGAGAAATCCTGTCTCCAAAAATGAAAAAGACTATCAGAGGTATTTCTGGTAGTGGGAAAGGGAGCCTGTTAAGACAGTGTCTTAGGATTTCTATTCTTGCACAAAACATCATGACCAAGATGCAAGTTGGGGAGGAAAGGGTTTATTCAGCTTACACTTCCACACTACTGTTCATCACCAAAAGAAGTCAGGACTAGAACTCAAGCAGATCAGGAAGCAGGAGCTGATGCAGAGGCCATGGAGGGATGTTACCTACTGGCTTGCTTCCCCTGCCTTGTTCAGCTTGCTTTCTTATAGAACCCAAGACTACCAGCCCAGGGATGGCACCACCCAGAGTGGGCTCCCCTCTTGATCACTAATTGAGAAAATGCCTTACAGCTGGATCTCATGGAGGCGTTTCCTCTACTGAAGCTCCTTTCTCTGTGATAACTCCAACTTGTGTCAAGTTGATACACAAAACCAGCCAGTACAGACAGGATCTCACTATGTAGCTCAGGCCTATTTGAACTCACTATACTCCTGCCAAAGCCTCCTGAGTGATGGGATTACAGGCCTATATCTCCATGGATGGCTCTAGAAGTTAGTCAAATTCTCCAGAAACACAGCATATGCAGAGTTCCATGACACTGAATGACAGTAAGAGGATCAAGAGACATTCTGTCAGAGACCTAGTTGGGAAACTGAAACACTTGGTGAACACACATAGCTGTTGTGATTTCACTTTATACACTCAATCTCTTTTCTTTCTGCCCTCATATTCTCAAAAGTATCAGTAAGTCCAGGAAGATCAATACATTTAAGGGAAAGCTGTGTCTTTAGGCTGACTAACTGCCTAGCCCAATGCAATGTTCTGCATAAACCAAATATGTTTCCTGTTGGAAAGAAGAGAAATGTTTATACAAAACCTTAAATCACTGCTGAATTCTAACCATTTTTTCCTCCATTAGAATCATTGTATTGGTGGGAAAAAAAAGTATAAAGAGTATTCTAAGCAAAACCAAGGAGAATACAAAGCAGTGGAAAACACTTGCCAAGTATCCTTAAACCTTGGAACTATGCACAATAGTACATTTTAACTACCCAGATTTCCCAAGCTGATACTCATTTTAATCCCTGAGACCACAGCATTCTGCTGTTTCCATAGTGACATTGAATAACAGAAGTACTTAAATAGTAGACTGGCCTTGAATTCACTATGCAGCCCAAGTTGGCTGTGAACTCATGTCAATCCCTCTACTTCTGCCTCCCAAGTACTGGGTGATGTCAAGTTCATGTGTACCAAAAATTTTTCAAGTCAAGCAAAGAGGGAAACTACAAAGGGACAGTTCAAAGTCGACCGTATCCCATGCTGCCTATTTCTGTCATAGCTAGTGCCGAGCAAACGTGCCTTCTCACCCCAATATTCTATAGAAGAAAGGCCAAGGTGACCAGTTTACCACATAATGAAAGGTCAGCAACACCTGCCCTAATAAAATCAGTAAAGATAAAGTAAAATTTAAAATGTTGTGTTCCATTTGAGGAGCAATATATATGGGGAGGAGAAAGGAAAGTCTGACCAGGTGTATCTCATTCTATCTGATTTGACCAGAAGACCAAACTACACAGAAGCTTTGAATTCAGCATTCATGGTCATGCTCTCTCATCCAGTTCAATTTCAGGATCTCTAAAACCCTTCATTTTCATTTTTCCATCAGGGGAGAGATCCAGGGGAATGTGGTCTGGAGCTCAGAGTTCCTTAGGAACACACAACATTGAACACATGACAGGTGAGACTCCCAACAAGTCTCCTGGCCTCTCGAAGCCAAAGCAGGATCAGAAAACCCGGAGTAGAGGTAGAGGCAGAACCAAGGGTCTCTAGACTCTGTCCATGGAGTCAAGCTCAACGTTCAAGGTATACAGCACAGGAATGGTGGGATGATCTGGTACTACAAGTCTTAAGGTTCTTGTCAGTGGGGATCTTGAAAGGAAGATTTTTTTTTCTCTTTTTCCAAGATAAAAGAGGTCCTAGGATTTTTGTGATGTGAGTGGAGAGCTGGGATCTCAACAGCATGAGCCATGATCTCCAAGATGATGGTTCTTCTGTTTGAAGCTGCATGAGGTGCAGGCAGATTTTAGGATATTCTGGAGATCTGAGCTTCATTTCTGCTGAAAACTCTTCAAAGGCTTAGCAGTTGGAGTCCTAGCCCCAGAGTGCTGGGAGAGCCCTCAGGACTGAGTTTGTCTCTCTAGAAGTATCTTTGGGAATATCTTTCCTACTCAGCAGCCAACTCAGGATCAAGCCAAAAAAAAGAGCAATACTGCTGTTCCTTAAGAAGCAATATGTGATGTTCAACATAAGAAAAACACCAAAGGCACTGAACTCTTCCATGTAGTTGTTTAGGTGAATTGCATCATTTTAACTTCATGATTCTACTTTGGGGCTAATCTATCTTTGCTCCTTAGGAATCTCTGCCAATGTATGGAGGCTTTTAGTTGTTTTTATGACACAACTTGAAAGAGTGATGTTAACTGTACAAAGTAGATAGAGGTCAAAGATACTTCTAAACTCCATATAGTGTGTGTGTGCACATGTATACATTTATAAAAATAAAAATTAAACACTATTACTGGGGCCAAAATGGACAATAATGCTAAGTTTGGGAGTGCCTGTTTTATTTCAACAGGAGAAACTGTTTATCATTACCATTTTATATTAATAACATTGAAATGACATTGGCAAAAGATAAAACACTTAGAGACTGTCTTAGTGTAATATTGCTGTAAAGAGACACCACAACCATTGCAACTCTTATAAAAAGAAAGCATTTAATTGGGGCTGGCTTACAGTTTCAAATGTTTAGTCCATTATCAATCATCCTGTTGGGGAACATGGCAGCATGTAGGCAGACAAGGTAGCTGGAGAGGTAACTGTGAGTTCTACATCCTGATCCACAAGGAAACAGGAAGAGAGAGAGTGTCTGGGCACTGGCATATTAGTCATGGTTCTCTAGAGTAACAGAACTTACAGAATCTCTATATATATATATATAGACAAGAATAGCCATCACAGTTGGTATGGGCTTTTGAAACCTTAAAGCCCAACCCCCAGTGACACACTTTCTCCAACAAGGCCACACCTCCTGATCCTTTCAAATAGTGCCACTCCCTGGTGACTTAAGTATTCAAACCTATGAGCCTTTGAGGTCCATTATTCAAATCAACACAGAGACAAAGGGTAAACAAACATAAAACTGAACTATAAATAGATAATTACCATTTATCTTGGAGGGTGATGTGCAACTATAGTATTTTACAGACAAAAATGTTGTGAATTACACATACAGCCCTCTGTGAATAATAATTTAGAAAAAAAAAATCCTTCTAGGTAATTGCTCCAAAAATGTTACAGGGACTAAAACTAGGTGTCCAAAACTTATCCGGTGAACCAGTAGAAGTATAAAAATAGCTGTTCAAAATAATCTTACAGCTAGCCAGGATAACAGATAGCTAGAGTTATAACAGTATAACTCTCCCTGTGTTACTGTTTACCCTTCACATGTTAATACATTTTAAAATTACATTATTGAGGAGCATGGTGGACACGTGTGGCAATTAGAGAAAAACCTGCTGGAGTCGGAGATTGGTTCTAATGTTTTGAATTAATCTGGCCCCCAAATTGGGAATCTGAGTGTCCAAACACTGAAGTTCCTTGTCCCCAATTGGTTTTTGATCAATAAAGAGCCAACGGCTAATAGCTGCACAGGTAGACTAAGGCAGGACCTTTGGATTTGGAAGGGCTAGGAACTGGAAGAGAGGAAGGCAGAGATGGCCGTAATGGGGAATTTAAAAAGGCAAGACCTCTGACATGTGAGAATTGGGGAAAGTGGACACACAGGCCACTTCCCCAATTGTGTTTGGGGTAACAGAAATGAAAAGTAGATTTTAAAAGATGTTAACAGCCGGGCAGTGGTGGCGCACACCTTTAATCCCAGCACTTGGGAGGCAGAGGCAGGCGGATTTCTGAGTTCGAGAGTTCGAGGCTAGCCTGGTCTACAGAGTGAGTTCCAGGACAGCCAGGACTACACAGAGAAACCCTGTCTCGAAAAGAAAAAAGAAAAAAGAAAAAAAGTCTCCTGTAGCCGGGCAGTGGTGGCATACGACTTTAATCCCAGCACTTGGGAGGCAGAGGTAGGTGGATTTCTGAGGCCAGCCTGGTCTACAGAGTGAGTTCCAGGACAGCTAGGGCTACACAGAGAAACCCTGTCTCGAAAAACCAAAAAAAAAAAAAAAAAAACAAAAAAAAAAAGAGAAAAAAAGAAAAAGAAAGAAAGAAAGAAAGGAAGGAAGGAAGGAAGAAAGAAAGAAAAAGCCTCCTGTAGGGTTTTCAGTGGATGTAGAATTGCAAATGAAAGAGGGAGGGGAGCCTCACTCCATCAGATCTTGTCCATGAGAGAGGGGTTCCTAAACCAAGAAAGGACCAGAGACTTAAAAATCATCTGGTGTTCCTGTTAAAATTAAGATTCCCAGGTTCCATCCCAAACATTGCATCTGTTTCCCCAAATTTATCACTTGAGGGCAATGCATTTTAAAAAGTCAGGGTGGATGTGGTGTCTCACAGCTCAGATTCCACCATCTGGGAGGCAGAGGCAGTCGGGCAGTCGGATCTCTGTAAGTCTGACCTAACTAGGAAATTCCAGGACAGCCAGGACTACACAAATATACCCTGTCTCCAAAAACAAATACATAAAAATTAAATATTCTTTTTGCACACCTAAATTTGTGAATCTCTGTTAACTAGAAGAAACTGCATGTGTTATGTAAACAAAACAAAATGCCCAATATTCAAACAGAGGATTTTCCCCCATGCTATCTATCAGCTTACCTCTCTTCCCAGGGAATGCTGTGGGAGACTGTTAAGTAAAGAATGTTGACAATCACCACACAGATGGAAAATGTCTGCAAACTCTAGTGACTGATTCTGGAAAGAAGCAAACAGATTCTAAGGTGGGAGAGAACACATTAAGAGAATCCCGTTGGGAGAAGAATGCACACAGAATGGTGAATGGAAGTTTAGGGGAAGGAAAAGGAGGGGTGACTGAGCAAGTCAGCAAAATGGACTAGTGGTATGAAGCCTGGAAGAGAGCTCAGGGCTCCTTGAGAGCACTCCATGTGCTTTAGAGCTGGCCCACAGGTTAAGAGCACTGGATATTCTTCCTAAGGACCTGGATTCAATGCTCAGCACCTGTGTTGCAGCTCATAACCATCTCTAATTCCAGTTCCAAGGGAACCAACAGCCTCTTCTGGCCTCTTCAAGCACTAGGCATATATGCAGACAAAACACCAATATCCATAAGACAATTTGAAAATAAAATTAAAGCGCTCCCTATGGACCCATGCCCTGTGTATTTAATTGACTAGAGTGGCCATTTCCACACACTAGATGCACTAAGGGCCTCTAGGTCTTATATGATGCTGATCCTGAAAGTCTGAAGGCTATAGAGAGCTAGAGGAATCAAGTAGTTTTTAAACTTTTACTAATTTTCATTTTTTTATGTGTATGGATATTTGGCCTGGATGGATTTCTATGCACCATGAGTGTACAGTGTCCTTGGAAACCAGAAGAGGATGTTAGATCCCTTGGAACTGGAGTTACAGACAGTTGTGAACTGCTATGTTGGTGCCGGGAATCTTGGAAAAGTAGCCAGTGCTCTTAATTGCTAAGCTGTTTCTCCAGTTTCCTCAAGAAATTAAATAACCAAATAACCAAACATATAAATAAATAAATAAATAAATAAATAAATAAATAAATAAATAGTGTAATTATTGGAGTAAGGAAAACACCAACAGGAAGAATAAATGGTTTTCTTGTTTGTTGAGGCAAGGTCTCTCTGTATATCCCTGTCTAGCCTGGAACTTTCTTTGTATACAAGGCTGGCCTTGATCTCACAGAGATCTACCTACTCCTCCCTCTGCCTCTTGAACACTGGGATTTAAAGTTTGGAACTACTTCTCCCAACAAGAAAGAGTTTAAGTAATGGAAGATAACGGCAGTATACTATAAAACCATCTTTTAATCATCTGCTGCTACTCTGGTTTCATAGTGGACAGGCTAGACAGAGGACAGGAAGAACCAGCCAATTCCCTCTAACTTATCTAAATTGAATGCCTCTGGAGGCCCTGCACTACTTCAAGAGCAGGTACCTGAGAAATGAGCAGATGTCAGGTATACTTTACAATATGGATGAGTCTTCATAATAGTGAATCAAAGTAACCAAGTACATAAAGGCGTGGAAACGTAGTCCTGATGTTCCCATGAGAACTTTAGATCATCTCTCTGTGAACTGCACAAATAAAATTCTGCAGATAATTCACAATTTCTGACAGTTAGCCCTTGATACTTGGTTCTCAGTTCCCAGATTCTAAGCATCCTTTCTTTTCAGGGTTAGAGAGATGGCTTAGCTTGTGTTTTGTTTGCTTGCCTCTTGGTTTTGGTTTGTTTGGGGTTTTTGTTTGTTTATTTGATTTTTTGTTTATTTGGTTTTGTTTTTGTGTGTTTTGTTTCTGTTTCTTTTGTTTGTTTGTTTGTTTGTTTGTTTTGAGACACAATCTCTCAACAAAGCCCTGCTTGGTATATAGACCAGGTTGGCCTCCAGCTTCCAGAGATCTGACTGCCTCGCCTCTGCCTCTACCTCTCACGCTCTGTAATTAAGGGTGTATGCTATTGTGCTTGGCCCACTACTGGGATTCTTGAAGTTTCTAGCTTAACTTAGTTGTCAGGTAAAGAAGCAAACACAGAACCTAGACAAGAATTAAGGACATTTTGGCTAAAGATCAACTAAGGTAATAATGCCTCTTAGATAATACTTAACCATGCACATAGGCTTCAAATGCCTGGGATTGGATAGGCCTCAGCTTTCCCTTCTATGGCACAAAACGCACTTGAACCTCTCATGCAGCAGAGTTGGGCAGAAACAAGCAGCATGCCCTAGTTTACAGAGCCATTAGGGCTTTGCCTCAGAGAATAAAAGCAGGTTTTGAATCTACTGGAATGACTTATCCCCTTGTATGAACTAGGAAATGTGTAAGGGAAGAGAGTGGATGTTTGAATCCTAAGCTTGTGACAAAGTCATAATAGCTGAGTAGAATACTTTAGAAAATCCTGTTTTGTTTTGTTTTGTTTTGTTTTTCCCATATAGAAGTCAGTACTGTTGGGCCCCTAGATCATTAAAGATTACTTCTTGTCACTGAGTGGATGTTACCCTGGGCTCACTGGTCACATATGGCCAAAGCAAATCACACTGCAAAGAATAAGATCTACTGACAAAAGAGGAATAGGTAGAATCTTGTTTTTTACAGTCTCAGCAAGTGAAAAAGAGTCTGCACTAATTTTCCAGTTTGGTTTATTAAGACAATCTGAACTTCTGGAATCTGAAATTATCACACAAGGGAGACAAGTTGAAGGCTCAAAGTCATCTGATTGGAGCACTGAGAGGAATGTGACCTCATTTTCAACCC
Organism: Grammomys surdaster; assembly: GCF_004785775.1. Taxonomy (NCBI): domain Eukaryota; kingdom Metazoa; phylum Chordata; class Mammalia; order Rodentia; family Muridae; genus Grammomys; species Grammomys surdaster. Next base: position 8,030,981 of record NW_021604618.1, read on the forward strand.
CAGGAGAGTGAAACAGGATATATTGGTCTAATCAGATGTGTATTTTCTAAAGTTCACTCTGGTTGCTTTGCAGAAAATAGATCTGAGAGAGGCCAATGTAGATGAAGAAAAATGAGAGTAGCCACTGCTGTTGTAAAAGTGGCCGTGGTTTACACCAAGGACTTCCAGGAGACGTGGAGAGATTCCAATGGAGAGATAGACATAAATGTATTTTATATACAGTACTTCTGTGATGGTTTGAATAGGAATGCCCCCCCATAGACTCCTGTTTGAATGCTTGGCCCATCGGGAGTGGCACCATTAGGAGGTGTGGCCTTGTTAGAGGAGATGTGTAACTGTGGAGGCAGGGCTTTGAGGTCTTAAATGATCAAGCTACACCCAATGTGAAACAAACATGGTCTTCACCTGGCTGTTGGCTCCTCCAGCATCATGTCTACCTGCACCCTGCCATGCTTCCCACCACAATGACAATGGACTAAATCTATGAAACTGTAAGACAGCCCCAATTAAATGTTTTTCTTTATAAGAGTTGGCTTAGTCATGGTGTCTCTTCACATCAATAAAACTCACACTAAGACAACTTCAGAGGTGGAATAAATAAAATGTGGTAATGTGGTGACTAAGTGTAGAAAGGAAGGAAGGGAGGGAAGGAGGGAGGGAGGGAGGGAGGGAGGGAGGGAGGGAGGGAGGGAGGGCATAGATGAATGATGGACACTGGGGACTCAGCCACGAGAGGAGAGTCATTTACTGAGAGGGACTGAAGGAAATCATTTGTGTCAGTTTATAGTGTCAGTGGTTAGAAATGGAAGGGATTGCTGCAGGATGGATTCCTTTTCCTATAAAACAGACGTGATGGTTATTTGCTGAAAATGACATGGCTGGGGGAATTAGAATGAAGCTGTGTGAGAAAGAGGAGGCCCGGCTAGAAGTTACCTGGGGAAGGCTGCTGGTCCAGGATTCTATCTCCAGAGAGCAGTTCAGAGACAAGAAGTGTTCCTTGCATTTGTTTGTTTTATAGAGCGGAGGATCAAACTCTAAGGGTTTATAAGTATTTGATTAAGTTCTCTACTATGAAGCCGCATTTCCAGCCTGAGAACAGTACTGAGAACAGAGAAAGACTCTGTCTCTCTAGTCCAACACTTTCACCTCCCCAGCTGGACCACAGCAGAATTCTCCCCACTGTGCCTAGGCCTCACCCGAGTGCCCCATACTGTGTTTTCTACACAGCTCGCGCTCTCTCGCTCTCTCTCGCGCTCTCTCTCTCTCTCTCTCTCTCTCTCTTTCTCTTTCCTTCCCTGCATCCTGATGATTTGCAATATAATCAGCAGCCTCAGACTTTAGGACTATTATCATCTAACTTTGATCCAAATAGACTCTTCTTCCCTAGCTGGCAGTGTTGGCACAAGCCTTTAATCCCAGCACTCAGGAGGCAGAGGCAGGCAACTCTCAGTGTTCTACACTAAGGCCAGCCTGTTCTACAGAGTTGAGTTCCAGGACATCCAGGGTTACACAGAGAAACCTTGTCTCAAAAAGAAAACAAAATAACTTTTTCCTCAAGTTACTTTTGATAGGAATTCTGTTACAGCAAGGAGAAAAGTAACAAATGCAGTCCTCAGTGAATTGGTTGATGCATAGGCCCATCTGTGAGGGTGGAGGTTCTTTCCTTAGCCTACTGATTCTAATGCTGACTCCAGAAATAATGTCTTACCAGCCCTTTGAGGCATCCCTTAGGCAAACCAGATTGACATATACTCAAGCATCACAGAACACTTGGAGAATGGGACTTTTCACAAAGGAATGGGGATAAAAATAAAATCTAAGACAGTGGAGGGGAGAAAGGAGGACAATTGGTAGGTAAGTCTGGGCAGACTTAGCACTACAGAGACCAGGTTTTAGTCAATGCAAACTTACGGGAGAAGACTACTGGATGATGCAGGGTCTATAAGAGCATCTGTTGATCAAAGAGCAGAGTATGCGTGGGAGTTAGTGGTAGATAATACATTAAAACAATGAAAACCTGAGTGGGAAGCTGAGTCAGGACCAAGAAATAGCTAATGTATGAGGACACAGAGGACAGTTCAGTTGTATTCATACTTTGAAGGATGTCAGAATAACAGGCAGAGCCTATTACAATAAAGGTTCTTAGGCCACAGCCTCAGAGTTTGTCATTGATTGGGGATAGGACTGAGAATTTCATTAGAAGGTTTTTCTTCATGCAGATGGTCCAAAGACCACACTTTCAGACCATCAATGTAACAGATTTGTGACTAATGTGGCAACGGAAGTAGTGATGACAAGCTACAGAGAATCTGAAACATTTCCTGAAGCCTGTCAGGCCCTGTGCTGACAGTGAGCCCGACTCCACTTACCATCAACTTGACCCCAGTGGTCTCAACACATTAAGCTTGGAGATGGCATCGGGGTCTGATCTGACTTCCAATGTTGCCAGCTAAGTCCCAGAAAGCAAGTGTGTCATTGGGCCCAGAAACTTTTACTCTATGTGGTGGTTTGAATGAAGCTCACATATTAACACTCAGTCCTCAGTCAGTGGTGCTGCTGTCTGGGGACATGGGGCAGTCTTGCTTCAGGAAGTATGTCACTGGAGGTGAGTTGAGAGAGTCCAGGGCCTCACATCACTTCCGATTTACTCTCTACTTCATATTGAAGGTTGAAGTTGTGATCTCTCAGCTTCGTACTCTGGCTGCCTGCTGCCTTACTGCCCCCACCACACTGTCTTTCCTAGAACCCTAAACCCAAATAAACTCTTCCTTCTATAAGTTGTCTAGGCCCAGGTGTTTTATACCACAATAGAAAAGTAACTAAATACACTATGCTATACTCCTTCCAGGAGCCTACCTCGGGGTATTTCTACCCAATACATTTGGAGGGCGTTTATACTTCATCCCATGGAATTAGAGGCCTGAAAAACTGGATCACTGGGGCTTGCATTGTGGAGTCTCAGCAGCGATATAATCAGGCACCTGGCTCCTGTGACAAGCAGCAAGGGAGCCAGAACAACTAAGGACTGTCAGGCATACAGACAACTTGATTAGGACACCAATGACACAGAGCTGCTGATAAATCTCAGGTCTCAGACTTCAATAGGCTAGAATACAAATGAAGTCATAATTATGTCAACGTCCTGAATCTTGATGTTCTGCAAACTTCCCCAATCAACTAGCAGAGATTCCAATCATTTCCAGAGTTTCCCTTGAAAATATCCAGGAAGGGATTATAGAGCTGAAATTTGGGAGACAATCATGAAAATGGCTTCATTGATTCTTGGCTTGAACTCTACATCTCTACATTTGATTTTTTTTTTTTTGAGTCAGTGTCTCTCTGTGTAGTGCTGGCTGGCCTGGAACTCAAACAGATCCCTATAACTCTGCTTTGCAAGCACCAGGATTAGAGGCATGCATAGTCACCTAAAACATAGACAGCATAGTTTTAAGTGTCTTAACCAGGATACTAAGGCATTAAACCTTGGCTTTGTTGATGTTACAGTGTCATGGCATCCCTCACATTTTCCTCTGCCCCCCATATGATGTTCCCAGGAGGATTTATACTCGCCCAAAGAATCACTCCTAGCTGTCACTTACTGCTAATGGAGGAACAAGTCACATGTCTGACTTTCAGACAGAAACACTGTAAGACAAGAGTAATCTTAGAGATGCAGTCTGGACAGACCTTGGGAAGTACGGTAGGAAAATGAGTAGCATTTTAGATCAGAGCCAGACTAAGCAGAATTGCAAAATTCTTCCTCTGGCACCAGTGGCCTAGAGGGCTATAAAGTTCTCTATGGAGTCTTTAGAGGAGACTAATGGCCCCAGTAAACACACTCAACCCATTAGCCCTTTTGAGAAGAGTAAAACTACTCCCATTTCCTGCTTCTGCACTTCTTGAGATGAGCCTGAGTTTACACTAGACCCTCCCCTTTGGTTATGGAGGGAAAGTCAGGCCACCTATAAATACCTGTGTGTGTCCTGGTTGGTGATTATCTCAGGGCAAGCCCTTACAGAGGCAAAGACCTACAAGAACATTACATCTCTGTCTGGTCAGGCCTTAGAAAGTCTGTAAGTATAGTGCCCTGTACCCTGGGAGCATGCTAAAGTTAGCTGGAAATTAGGATGAATTAAGCACAGCTTGGTAGAATTGAACATTGTCCAAAAAACTTCACGGTGGTACTTAGTTGATCTGGTATCTGTTCCTGTCAATAAACAACTAGGTTCACATCAAATTCACCACAGATGCCTGTCCCCGCCAAAACATACACTTGCTTTGTACAACCATTCAAAAGCTATATATTTCTTCCAACTCACTGCATGAAACTTAGCAACAAATAGTGAATGACTGTATCTCTGTATATCCAGTCAGATTTTCTAAGTCTTAGGTAACCTATTTTTTAATAAATATGTGTTCTCTCTCTCTCTCTCTCTCTCTCTCTCTCTCTCTCTCTCTCTCTCT
>NW_021604618.1:8035454-8064286 GCF_004785775.1 Grammomys surdaster
TGTGTGTGTGTGTGTGTGTGTGTGTGTGTGTGTGTGAGAGAGAGAGAGAGAGAGAGAGAGAGAGAGAGAGAGAGAGAGAGAGAGAGAGAGAGAGAGAGTCGGGATGTTATGTCAGAGTGTACATATGCAGGTCAGAAAACAACTTTGAGTAGTTGGCTCTATCCATTCACCTTGAGGTAGGTTCTAGGAATCAAACCCAGGTTGCCAGACTTGATTTGCAATCTACTGTTGGTCTTATTCTGATTTTTTTAGTCCAAATAGATTAGAAATAATTCAAGAAGAAATAATTATGACTACCACCCTTTGACCACCTACTGTACTCTGAGAACTTCATGGTGTTTTCTTTAATGTGTATAATAATAGCACACTTAGGTGGGTGTCATTTTCCATCTTACCAATAATAAAGAACAGAGGCCGGGAAGATGGCTCAGTCTGTAGAGCACCTGCCACACAAGCATGAAGATCCAAGTTCGGTCCTAGCACCCATGCAAATGCTGGGCATATTGGCAAATGTCTGTAGCCCAAGCACTGAGAGAGAGACAGAAGCTTCCTGATTTCTTGAACTGTCTGACAAGCAGTCTAGTCAATCCATGAGTTCTGGATTCAGTGAGAGAGCCTGTCTAAGAAGGGGAAGGACCAAAGAATGCAACAGAGGATCCAACATGGACCTCTGGCCTCTTTAAACTTACACACACACACACACACACACACACACACACACACACACACACACACACACCGAGACAGGGAGCATTTCAATGATTTATACAATGAGCTATAATATAGATTAGAGTAACTGAGGCTTTGTCTCATATTGAGCATACATTTGCAGTTATATAACCATATATATATAGACCTGTGTATCTGCCCCATAGGGAATGGTATTATTAGGAGTCCTTGTTGGAAGAAGTATGGGCTTTGAGGTCTGCTTAAGCTAGGTCCAGAGTGTCTCCTCCTGCCAACTATGGATCCTGATATAGAACTCTCAGCTCCTCTTCAGCACCCTGTCTGTCTGCAGGCCACCATGCTTCCTGCCATGATGATAATGGACTAAACCTCTGAACTGTAAGCCAGCCCCAATTAAATGTTTTCCTTCACAAGAGTTGCCATGGTCATGGTGTCTCGTCACAGCAATGGAAACCCTATGACAATATATGTATATTTGTATGTCTATATTTGTATGTGTGTATGTAATAAAACATTTGTATATTTTAAAGTCTCTCTACTTCTATTTCCTTCCCCTGAGAAAGCCCTGACCTTCAGCAACCTAATAAGACTTAACTGTAAGAGCCTTTACTTCCATTCCACTCTGTTGAACTTCATGGTCTTTGCCCACTGCTAGGTTTGAAGTCAACTTAAAGTCAGTCTTGAAAGGCTTTGTTAATTGTCCTTTGCCTTCTTGGTTTCTTTCCCCATCCCCCCCTTCTCTTTTTAAAAATTAAGCTTCCCCTCCCTCATCAGGAAAAATAAATTTCTCATCTCACATTGAAATCCGAGTTCAAAGCTTTTTTTTGGCATCAGCCCAACTTGGCTTCTACAACTTTGCAGCAGAAAGTCAAAGGCCCAGGCTCCTGTTTCCTGACACCCGTTTCTGACCATTGCCTGTTCACTTTGCAGCAGCCTGAATTCTGTGGATATGCTTCCTGCTCCACATGGTTCCCTGGCACCGTGTCTTTAAGCACAGAACCTCAGCCGGGTAGTGGTGGCGCAAGCTTTTAATCCCAGCACTTGGGAGGCAGAGACAGGGGGATTTCTGAGTTTGAGGCCAGCCTGGTCTACAGAGTGAGTTCCAGGACAGCCAGGGCTACATAGAGAAACCCTGTCTCAAAAAACAAAACAAAAAAACAAAAACAAACAAACAAAAAAACACAGAACCTCTGGCATACTACACTCCAGTTAGGGTTGATGGTCAATACCCAGGGTTTGCCAAGCCAAGGCTGCCCTAAATATTCTCTGTCATAGTTCCTTAGTATAATTGACTCTGCCATTTTAAAATTATTATTTGTGTGCATGTGTGTGTGCCTGTATGTGTGTGTGTGCATGCATGCATGTGTTTGTGTGTGTGCTTGTGTGCATGTGTGTATGTGGTGTATGCGTGTCCATGTGTCCGTGTGTCCGTGTGTGTGTGTGTGTATGTGTGTGTAGGTGCCAATGATGACCAGAAGAGGACATCAGAAATCCTGGAGCTAGAGTTACAGTTGGTTACAAGATGTTCCAAGATGTTCCCTTGGATGCTGGGAACTGAACTCCTATCTTCTGCAAAAGTAGTACCAAGATGGCTCTTAACGATTGAGCCATCTCTTGAGCCTTCCTAAGTTTTGAAACCTGCATCCAAGGAGGTTGATTTGCAGCCTCTCACAGATCTAGAACCTTCATTTTTTTTTTCCTTTCCACCATACAGAAACAAGCCCATGTTTCTGGGGGTAGGGGGATTGTTTGTTTATTTGGGTTTTTTGTTTGTTTTTTGTTTTCTCGTTTTTTGTCTCTGATCATGGGCATTTTGTGTTATCAACATCTAACAAGACAGATTTTATTAGCTTCCAATTTCAGAATACAAAACTTGAATGTTTTATCTTTCCCAGACTATAAGTCCAGAAATATAACAAGGCAACCATGGGGCAAGTTTCTGGTGAACATTTAACAATCAGCTCTCGGGAGGAAAAGGTGTATGAGTGTGATGCTATAAAACACATATTTGGTCTTCATCCTGTCTCCTGATAAAGCTGCTGGAGGTCCTGGGGAGATTCTTATGTTCTGATATTGGGTCTTTTGTTTATTTGTTTGTTTGGTTGGTTGGTTTTGGTTTTTCAAGACAGAGTGTCTCTGTGTAGCTTTGGTTGTCCCAGAACTCACTCTATAGACAAGGCTGGCCTTGAAATCACAGAGCTCCACCTGCCTCTGACTCCTAAGTGCTGTGATCAAAGGCATTCGCCACCACTGCCCAGCTCTGATATTGGGTCTTTGATATTTGGATTTTCACAGAGATCTAAGACCTTTGTGATTTCTCAAGTGATGGAAACATCTTCTGATGAGATAATTCTGGATGGAACCTGGTCACCCTGACAATCAACCATGTGATTAATGAGGTAGAAGTTCAGCTCACACTTCCAAAGTTTGATTTAGTCACCAAATGGTCAATTATTTAACCAAACGTTTTTCTCTGATAAAGCCTTCCTTGTACTCCAACAGGCAGGCTTTGGAGAACTGCAGGGCAGATAGATATTTGGGTACCAGGAGAGTGGCACAGTCCTTCTCCCTGGCAGCGTGTGATCCTTTGCTGTTGTGATTCTTTGAATTCATTTGATAATCTTTTTGGGTGTTTACTTGATTCCTTTACTATATTCTTTATTAGAGTTCAAAACATTTACTTGACTTCTGTGAATGATTTTAGCAAATTAATTAAACCCAGGAGTGAGTACTAGGGCTCCCAATACATAGATGAAGTATAGAAGTGGTCATTTTTATGTTCTACCTGCCTTTAGCTCCAGGAAGTGACAGCACTACCCGCCCCCTCCCAGCGTCCCTTGAATCCGCAGATAAAAGACACACAGTCTTTCCTTTTCAACTTGCCTTCTTGGCACAATTGCTAAACTCCCCTGACTACCTGCCTGTAGGAACCACCTGTGCGGCCACTCCATTTTGAGATCTCACATAGTTGCCTAGTTTTTTTCTCTCCAAAGCCTGGTGAACTCTGTTTTCCTCCCTTGTGACCCTTCTGCCTCCCAGGGACCGAAAGTCTCACCTCTCCCTTCTGCCCAGCAACTGGCTCATGGATTTCTTTACTGACAGATCAAGAATCAATTGGGGAACAGGACCTTAGCATCAGCACCGCCCCTACACGACATGGTATTTGTGTTACAGAGTATGTGGAATGGCAAGACGATGAGTCTTGGGTGTTCTGGGCTTCTATTCTTTTTAAGGGCTCTCTGATGACATATTGGTGGACGTCTTCCCCCCCCCCCCCAAGGCATAGTTTTTCTGTAATCCTGGATGTCTTAGAATTCTGTCAACCAAAATGAACCAGGCAGGTTTTGAACTCAAACATCCTTCTATCTCTGCCTCCTGGGTGCTGGAATTAAAGGTAAGTACCACCACACCCAAGTAAAGACATCATGCCCTTTAGAGGGAATGAAAAGCTTTTGAATTCTACTAGCTCTTTTGGGCCCCAACCACTGAGACACAGTAGTACCTGTCACTCAAAGAATATATTTCTCCTTTTATCCCCAATAAACAGACAACACTGAGATTGGCGGCTATAACACATCCCTGAACAGATTTGCACTTCCTCTCTCCAGTTCCCGTTAGTCTCTAACAAGGACACCCCTTACTCACCAACAGGTACACTCTGTTGTAGGTCAAGATGCCTTGCTTCATGAGAAAAGTTTCTGTTGTCCCTCCCACTCTTCACCAGAACACCAGCAGCTACCTCTGTGACCATGCACTTCTCATACAAAGTATGAAGTCTGTGTCTACCTCAATGAGTTTCTGACAGCCAGAGGCAGGGAAGGAGACATGCAGCTTCATCTTGACTCAGCTGATAGCCTAGGTGGTGCCACACAAAATGGGCCACCAAGTCTTAATGATTAATGTGCCTTTCTGCAACAAGGAATATTTTTTTGGGTTTTGTGGTTTTTTGGGGTTTTATATGTATAACTGCTTGTGTGCCACGTGCGTGCCTGGTGCCTGTGGAGTCCAGAGGTAGATCCTCTGGAACTGGAATTACAGTAGGTGGTGTGAGCTATCAAACGGATGTTGGGAATCAAACTCAGGTCCTCTGGGAGAGCAGCAAACTCTCTTTGCAGAGCCATCTTTTATGGTAGAGGACTGAACTAGGACTCTAAGTCTGCCAGACAAGTTCTCAGCCAGTGAACCATGACTCCTAGCCCTTTTGATTTTGGAAAAAAAAAAAAGAAGAAGAAGAAGGCTCACTAAACTATTCAGGTTGACCTTGAAACTTAAGATCATTTTGCCTCAACCATACAAATAGCTAGGATTACAGGTCTATGTCACCAGGCCTGATAAGTTTTGAGTATTTATTAACTTGGTTTTAAATGTAGTTTATTGATAAGCGTGCATAATTTAATGCATTTATTTTATGTAGCCTTAAATGTAGTTTATTGATAAGCATGCATAATGACTGTTTCCACAACTATCAGATAAACTGAAAATTTATCAGACAACTAGTAAGCTGGAACACAGTATACTGACTACCTTCTCCAACACAAATCAAACACTTATTCAAAATAAACCACAAAGAAGTGTATTAAGGGGGCTGGAGAGATGGCTCAGAGGTTAAGAGCACGGACTGCTCTTCCAGAGGTCCTGAGTTCAATTCCCAGCAACCACATGGTGGCTCACAACCATCTGTAGCGGCATCTGATGCCCTCTTCTGGTGTGTCTGAAGATAGCAACAGTGTATTCATATACATAAAATAAATAAATAAATCTTTAAAAAAAAAAGGATTAAAAATCCAAATACTGAAAAACCAAACCCCCCCAAAAAAATCCAAATACTGACGATTGGAAAAACTGGAAAACACAGATTAAAAAAAAAAAAAAAAGAAGTGTATTTAAAAATAGTTCTTTGACCGGGGGCTATAGTTCAGTGGTAGAGTGCTTTCCTATGAGGGCCCCAGTTCAACACTCAGTACCACTGAAACAAGAAAACAATCCTTTGGTACATATGTCATTTATTAAAGATAAAAAGCAAATTTGCATAATGAGAGTAATATTTTTGTTTATTTTTACATAATGATTAAATAGTAAATTAATATTTGATTACACACGGAGTAGATTTTCTTCAATGTTTTTGAGAGCTGATCCATATTGTTAATTTTATCTTTGTTCATTTATTGTTGTTGTTATTATTATTATTTTAAAGATAGGGCTCTCGCTTTCTCTCTCTTTCTCTGGCTTTTGAGACAGGATTTTTCTGTGTAGCTCTGGTTGTCCTGGAACTCACTCTGTAGATTAGGCTGGCCTCAAACTCAGAGGTCTGCCTGTTTCTACCTCCTGAGTGCTGAGATTAAAGGTTGTCACTATTGTATAGGTGTCAGTTCTGAGGCCATCACTTTGTACAAATCCATACCAGAGAGTGGCATGAACATGTTTATGACACTCAAGCCAGCAACTCATACTGTCTTTAAAATAAACATCTCTAACAATACAGCCCACAGATATGCCAATTTGATACTTACATGCTGAGGAATGATGTTAGGAAAATATTAGAAATCTTTGTTTGGGGGCTGAGAGATGGCTCAGCAGTTTAAAGCACTTGTTCTTGCAGAACCCAGGTTCAGTTCTCAGCGCTCACATGGTGGTTCACAACCATCCATAATTTCAGTTCCAGATGACTCAAGGCTTTCATCTAAGCACACACGTGGTACGTAGACATATATGCAAGAAAAAATTCATACATAAAGTAAAATGGATAAATTTAATTAAAAAATTTAAACCTTTGTTTTCCATCCATGATGAAACCACTTTTTACTATAAGATAACTTGTATGTACAGTAAAAATATTACAATTGATAACACAGCAGTCTCAAATCTGAGCCAAGTTGTGTCTGGCAGCCATCATGGTGTTGGATTGTCTACTGGCATGTGCAGTGAAAACAATGGACGTTGTGTGTTCAGAACCAAGGCTGAGGTGAAGCTGTGGCCACAGCATGGGTAAATGCTGCCACAAACAACCTCAAGCTCCTCTCATGTTTATTATTGTTGTAGGATGTGCACTTGTGCCATGGCACAAGTGTGGAGGTCACTGGATAATTTATGAAGCCGTTTTCCCTTAAGTGGGTTCTGGGGATCAAGCTGTCGGGTTTGTCAGGCCTTTGACCACTGAGCCATCTCAGTCACTCTCCCCATTGACTGCGAATCTACTTTTGGTCATTGTGCATTCAGAGACATTTTACTTGTGGCAGCATTTCACAATTCTGATGCTCAGTTCATCTGTGTGGAACTAAGACTGATACTTTAAAAAGCTGTGAACAGAGTCAGTGAGATGGCTCAGTAGGTAAAGCTGCCCTGCTGCCAAGCCAGATGGCCTGAGTGAGCTTGGTCCCTGGGACTAACATGGTAGAAGGAGAGAACCAAATCCCACAAGTTGTCCTCTGACCTCCATGACACTGCTATGACACACATGTGCCTATACATACCTGCACATACACACACATAAAATATAATTTAAAAAATTCAAAAAAAGACAAGCTACACTGAGCATAATGGAATAAACTTTAACGTCAGCACTCAAGAGGCATGGGCAAGCATAGATCTCTGTGAGCACAGCACGACCTGTCTAGCTGAGACTACACAATGAGACCTTACCTTTTTAAAAAGAGAAAGAAGGAAAGAAGGAAGGAAGAAAAAAAGAAAGAAAAGGCTGGGACCTAGAGAATACTCTTACACTAAACAACTCTTAAGAATTAGCATACTGAGAATCTTACAAGCTAGCTTATTTTATCTTAGCTATGTAATTTATTTTAGATTGATAATTTTAAACTCAAAGATGTACGGTATTTTTGAATATTAGACACAGAGAAGCAGACTTACTACAATAATCCATTTGATTTATAACACTTATAAGAACTGTTCAAGTGCATAAAATGATTTTTAAAGGCATGAATTGTCTGCCCTGTAAATTATCTGAAGTGCTTAAGAGGAACAGGGAACTGCTATGCCAATCAGATTTATAATATCAGAATCGATTTAATTACTTCAGATAGTCCTTGACTTAAAATAATTAGGCTTCATGTTTCCAGTTTCACGGTGATGATGCATTCAGCACAGACCCGAGTTCCAATTTTAAGCTTTGGTTATTTCCTGGACTAACAACATATGCTAAGATATTCTTCTGGGATTCCCACCCATAGGCTACTGTAAGTGTTCAGAGTATATCAAAATAGGATCAGCTAAGCTATGGTGTTCAGTCGTTAGGTATATTAAACACATTTCAGGGCCAGAAATTATTGCAATGAATGCATTGTGTAATTCCAGCTTCTGGGAGGCAGAGGCAGGTGGGTCTCTGTGAGTGCTAGGTTAGCCTTGTCTATAGAGAGTGTTGCAGGCTAGCCAGTGATACACAGTGGGACTCTATCTATCTATCTATCTATCTATCTATCTATCTATCTATCTATCTATCTGTCTAACACACACACACACACACACACACTTGTTAAACTTTTGCTAAACTTAAAAAAATATATTAATTTTAAAACATTTATTTTATGTGTACTACATGTGTGCAGGATCCTGTAGAGTATGTCAGATCCCTTGTGATCCCTTGGAACTAGAGTTACAGATGGTTGTGAGTTACCATGTGGGCGCTAGCAACTGAACTCTGGTACTCTGCAAGAACAGCAGCTGTTCTTAATCACTGAGCCACCACTAGTAATTTTTTAAAACTTCATGTGTGTGTGTGATGAGGGTACCTATGCTGTAGTAAATATTTAATATTAATTGGGGGTTTCTTCCCTGACTTGAATCATTTTAGTCATTTAGTTCCCAGATAAAAGACACAAAACCTTTATATTTATGTTGCCTTTAAAGCACTAGATCTGGGCAGATACCCTCTAAGCTATTGATATCCACTTCCCTATCAACAACCCTGAGTTATAACTTGCCATGTTCCGTCTTGTGGGTAAATAAGCCACGGCAGAGGTGGAGTCCGGGAGGCTTTCCACGAGGGCAGGTCCCACATACAGGAGAAAGTCTATGGTTCCAGAGGCTGGAGGTTTTGGCAACGGCAGGCACCAAAGACACAAGAAAGCCCTTGGTTCCAAAAGGGTTTATTTTCATGGAGGATAGTAGATGGATCTGGATGTACCCCCCTGAAACTCAGGGCAGACCTGAGTTAAATAGGGAGGGAGGAAGGGGGAGGGTCTGGGGAAGAATGCTTAATTTGCTCGACCCTCCGTCCTTCATTAGTATGTAAATCTCTAGGGCCTGAGGCCTGTAGTCACACCCTCTACCTGTGCACTTTGGGAGGGGCTGTAATGGCCTATGTGACTGAACAATGTAGGTCTATGGAGACTAGACTGCGTGTTAGGACCCTGGGTTCTGGGGACATGGCCGAACACCTGCCGTTTCTCCCTTGGAGTCTCGGGGTTCCAGGCCCATGCCCAGCCAAGAACCAAGATACCTTTATGCAGTCCCACACCATCTGGGCTTCTCTTACTCCAATTGGACAGCCCTCTTGGCCATGTTTTCATGACTCACATTTCCCATGGCATCTTGTCCTCTCTCCACCTTCTTTCTCTTCCCTCTTGTGGTCCTGCCTCAGACCCCAAGCCTGTGAAACAAAACCCCACCTAATTCTCTTCTACCCAGCTATAGGCTGTAGGTATCTTCATTCAACTGACAGTTTCAAATTAAGGACCAAGGTTACATAGTATCACTTGGTGCACATGAGGATTTCCTCCTCACTGGGTGCAACCAGACCTTGGAGGCCAATATTTAGCATTACAATACATAACAACAGACCAAACCTCAACATGCCCATGTGAGTTTATGTGTACCATGTGTATACATCTGTCCAAGTTGTTGAGAAGAGGATGGCAGATTCCCTGGAACTTCAGTTACAGCTGAAATTACAAGTGGTTTGTGAGCTGCCTGATGTGGGTGCCGGGAACCAAGTCTGAGTCCTCTGCATTAATAGCAGTGCTCTTAACTGCTTAGCCATCACTCCAGTCTTACTTTGTTAAACTTTAAGTAACTGAATGTGAAAGATCATTGCTGAATTTACAACTAAAGCAAGATGTATATATTACATTTAAATACATATTTGCTAAATTTTCACTTAGTTGTAACTTTTTTAAATTTATAGGTGATCTGCCTTATTTCTTGATAGAAATGAGGACTTAGTGATAAATTTTAAAAAGTAGATTAAGTTGTGGGTTGTGACACAGAGGCAGAGGAAGGGAGTCCATGAGTTTAAGGAGAGCCTGAGCAACATAGCAAGACCATGTCTCAAAAAACACAGCAAACAAAACATAAGAGCGTGCGAAAACTTTAAGAGTAAAATATGCAAGTGTGTGTGTGTGTGTGTGTGTGTGTGTAGATGACACACACATCTATTCTGTATGTGTGTATGTGGTGATTAAGATATTTTTTTCACACAAAAATTATTATTCATTTTCATTTCTGGAGCTATCCTTGAAACTCATCTTGTGCTTTGAGGAAATTGACTACAATGGTATTCTATTTATTTGTATTTAAGGCCAAAATTTACTTGGTTTGTGTGCGTGTGTGTGTGTGTGTGTGTGTGTGTGTGTTTGCTCGCGTGTGCATGTGTTGTGTACCAAGAGTGTGTAGGCATAATGTTATTGTGCACTGTGTAAAGATTATCCATGTATTATTCAAATGCTGATTTCTGTGCCCCACATCTGGTAGCAATCCTTATTCCGAGACTCTCCTGTCTCAATGTTATATAAACATTGCTTCCCAACTGTTCTCTGATTGGTCAATAAAGAAGCTGAACAGCCAATGACTGAGCAGGGGAGAGAATGGGACTGGATTTCCTCCCGGATAGGGGTGGGGGAAGGAGAGAGTGGAAGTGGGATTTGCTATGGGGAGAGAACCCAGGAGACACCAAGACATCATGATAAAATACCTAGAGCCCAGAGAGCCAGATCAGTACTAAAATGCAAGTACCACTAGGGTTTTGTCTAGCAGGTAACCATATTAGTTTAGAGGATTACAATAGAGTAATATTGCTCAGTTGTTATGCCCTTTTCTTTTTGTTTTTTGTTTTTTTCGAGACAGGGTTTCTCTGTTTAGTCTTGTCTGTCCTGGAACTCACTCTGGAGACCAGGCTGGCCTCGAACTCAGAAATCCACCTGCCTCTGCTTCCCAAGTGCTGGGATTAAAGGCGTGTGCCACCACCGCTCGGCATGTTGTTGTGTCCTTAAAGCTTGTTAAATAAATCTAATAGTCCAGTCTCAATTATCTGGGAGTTAGCTGGATAAAGCAGGATAAAGCTGGATAAAGCAGAAAACTGCAACAAAGTCACTAACAAGTGTGACTGACTGACTGACTGACTGACTGTCTGTCTGTCTTTAATTCTTTTCAGAAGAACTGAAGGGTGATGCCTGTATCCTTGCTTGAAGTAAACATTTCCATGTTGAAAAGTAGTGACTTATTTCCTGACTAAGTAACTCTCAACAATGACTAGAGGAGGGGAAGAGGGAAGCTGTGAACTCAGGACGCTCAGGACTTCCCAGTCAACTAGCCTGCAGTGGTAGGGGGAGGTGGGGAGGGTAAAACAACGTGCAGTAGAGCTAGCAGACCCCGTAGAGGGTGGGGTCTCCAAGGTCCTGAGAACTTTGGAAGAAAAAAAGAACCTTTACATATGACTATTCAGAGAGATGACCTGTGTCATATTTCAAAAAAAATTTTTTTTTTCAAGATAGGGTTTCTCTGTCTAGAACTGGCTGCCTGGAACTCACTTTGTAGGCTAGCCTGTCCTGGAACTTACAGAGATCTGCCTGCCTCTGCTTCTTGAGTGCTGGGATTAAAGGCACACACCACTACACCTGGCTCTGTATTATTATATTTCAAATAGATAAAGTAGACTTTCTTTTTTTTTTAAGATTTATTTATTTTTATTTATATGAATACACTGTAGCTGTCTTCAGACACATACCAGAAGAGGGCATCAGATGGTTGTGAGCCACCATTTGGTTGTTAGGAATTGAACTCAGGACTTCTGGAAGAGCAGTTAGTGCTCTTAACCGCTGAGCCATCTCTCCAGCCTGACTTTCTTATCCTTTTTTTTTTTTTCTTTTGGTTTTTCAAGACAGGGTTTCTCTGTGTAGCCCTGGCTGTCCTGGAACTCACTCTGTAGACCAGGCTGGCCTCGAACTCAGAAATCCACCTGCCTCTGCCTCCCAAGTGCTGAGATTAAAGGTGTGTACCACCACTGCCCGGACTTTCTTATCTTTTTAAGTTAGCTTTTTCATCATTAAAATTCTTTTCTTTTATTATTCATTCATTTATATCTTGTTTCTTTTTTGAGACAGGGTTTTATATAACCCAGGCTGGCTCAAATTCACCCTCTCACTATGTAGTAGAGGCTGGACTTGAACTCGATTTTCTTCCTGTCTTTATTACTTAAACATGTATATATTTCATATGTATGTAATAAAGTTTGATCATATTCTCTATTGTACTCCCTTATTGCCTCCCCCTTCTCACCAAACCTCTTTTCTCAACAAATTTCCTCATACTTCCATCTTCTTTCTTCTTTCCTTCTTTTTGAGTGTGTGTGTTACCTGTATAAGTGGATGGGAGGTATTTACCTGAGCAAGGGCTATACCACTTATTACCAGTGGCTATACCACTTAGGAATCTGACTCCCCTTCCCCTAGTGACCATTAACTGTCTGTAGCTCCTCAGAGATGGAGGGGTGGCTGGAATTTCTGATTCTTCTGAGTTTACCCATTTGGGATTACAGATGTGCACTACCATTACTGAATGGACCAGAGTCAGCACAAATGTCAGATCATGTTCTCAGCACAAAAGAGATTTGGCCCAGAGGGACAAAGACAGAGGATAGGAGACAAGGGAAAGAAGAAAAGGGGACAAGGGAGAGGGAAAGTGATATGTCTTAGTTATTTTAGGGTCTTTTTGTTGTGAAGAGACACCATGATCTTGGCAACTCTTATAAAGGAAATTTAATTGGGGCTGGCTTAAAATTACAGAGGTTTAGTCTATTGTTTAAGCAGGAAACATGATAGCATGCAGGCAGACATGGTTCTAGAGAAGGAGCTGAGAGTTCTACATCTTGATCTGCAGGCAGCAGAAAGGGTCTCCATGTCACACTGGGCATAGCTTGAACATAGGAGACCTTTAAGCCCACCTCCACAGTGACACACTTCCTAATATTGCCACTCCTCATAGGCCAAGCATTCAAACACATGAGTCTGTAGGGGCCATTCCTGTTCAAACCACCACAGGATAGTTGCCCTGGAGGAACACAGGACTGCCTCTGGATAGAGAGGAGACAGATGTGGCTCAGAGGCAGGTGGCAGTTTATAAGGGAAAGGAGGAAACCCTGTGTTAGGATGAGGTGTTTAATTTTGATTGGACAGGTTAATCATGGTAGCCAGAAGTGGGCTTTTGATTGCTAGACTTCAATGCTCTGGTCAGCCTCTGGAGGAGGAAGTGGCAAAATAAGGACATAAAACTTGGTGGCTCTCTTTAGGAATGTAATCTAACAGTTTTTAGCAAGAGGGAATGGGGTAAAAGGCAAAGCCTGTCAACGCCATATTTGCCATGCTTGGGCCTACTAGAGGCCTTCAGTTTCTATCGAATATTGCTGAGTTTTTATCCTTTAATGAACAAAATTTCAAATGCAATGATATGTCAAATGTTACTATAATTAACAAAACTCCCAGGATTGTGGTGCAAGTTTGAAACCTGTCTGAGTTATACAGCAAAACTGTATCTCAAAAACTAAAAGGAACAAAACTAAACAACACACACACACTTAGCAGTATAAATTTCCTTCACATTAGAAAACTTTTAACTCTCAAAATGATTAAAGATTCACAGCAAGTTGAAAAAAAGTACAGCAAGGTTTTAGGCAACCTCATAGGTTTCAGTTTACCTCATAATAACATCTTGTATGACTATTTTTTGCATTGCACTACTATGTGTGTGTGTGTTTATGTGTGTGTGTATTATGTAATTTCCCCCAGTTCTCAAAATTATTTTCAACCCTTTGCCCTGAATTGGTTCTCTGTACTCTACATGCTATCTGATCATAACTCTCTCTGTGTATTCTCAAGGGTGATATTTGAAATATTCTCGAGGGTGATATTTTTGAAATATTTAAACATATCAACAAATTAGTTGTGCCTTGCGAACACCCAATCAGAAGAGACTACCCCCCAAGAACTGAAACAGAATTCTGGACACTCATGAGTGGGGAATGTAAGCAAGTCTATTGACTTTTCTTTTTCATAATTTTTTAAAGATTTATTTATTTACATAACTTATGTATATGAGTGGTCTGTCTGCATAATCAGATCCCATTCTAGATGGTTGTGAGCCACCATGTGGTTGCTGGGAGTTGAACCTCTGGAAGAGCAGCCAGTGCTCGTAACCATTAAGCCATCCTCCAGTCCGTCTACTATCTTTTCTATCAAAGAGTTAAACAAGACAAAATGACACTTTAAAAAATTGTTTTAAAAAAAGGCAGTTGGCAGAAATTCAAATTCCTCCAGGGTTAGCCCTTCTTGACATCAAAATACATGCTCGGGTGGTACTCTGCATAAAATTACATTCTTAACACCAACTCAGCCAGTACCTTGAGAACAGGAGGCACAAGGCCCTCTTACATTAGGAGTTAAACCCTGTGGGAGCTGTGCTGGGCATACTTGCTTGCTTGATCTGACAAGACCTTCTACAGAAGTTAAACTTTTTGCCTCACTGAAACACTTTGGACTGTGTAGTCCTTTTCGTAAGACCCCAGACTCGTTTCTAACTAATTTCTGAACCACAGAGATGGCTGGGGAAAGGAAGAGAGGGAGGTGGCTGCTGGCCAGTGGCAGAAGTCGTTACCATGTTGACCACCATGTGGCTGTAAGAGCAGTACATCAATATTCACCCATATCGCCTGTCACATGCCCTGGACTCCCCTTGTCACGTTGCTGGGGGTTTACTTGTTTTGACTATTGTATCAGGTCTTTAAAAGCAAAGGTGCCCGATTAATTTATAGAATTGCAGTGCCTACTATTGTCTGATTCAAGGGATGATAAATAGTCCACAAAAGGTGACACAGGCCTGTAATCCTAACATTTGGGAGGTTGAGACCAGAGGATCATGAGTTTGAGGCTAACCCAGGCTACACAAGGAGACCCTGCTTACAGAAATAAGTCCCGTGTGGTTAGCACATGACTGAAAATTAAATTCTATCCTTGAGCTAGTAGCACAATTCTAGCCTGCAGCCACTCCTGACTCAGGATACTCTTCTGTAAAAAAAAAAAAAGAAGATTACTATGTTCTTCTGGTTCCTTCTAGCACTAAGGCTTTGTAAAAAGTTTGCAAAATTTTCAAGATATACACTAGTAAGGAAATCTGAAATCTGTTATTTAAAATTTGGCAAACATATGAGTGACTATTACCTGCAAAATTTAAAAGACTTTTAAAAAGTTGAGGGGAACTTGGGAGGCAGAGGCAGGTGGATTTCTGAGTTCGAGGCCAGCCTGGTCTACAGAGTGAGTTCCAGGACAGCCAGGACTACACAGAGAAATCCTGTCTCGAAAAACCAAAAAAAAAAAAAAAAAAAAAGTTGAGGGAAAAATGAATTGATAATCTTGTTCATAAAGAACTCAGTGCAGTGAGGATCACCCTCTGCAGAACCACAAGAGAGAATGATGGAGGTGTTGCGATAGGTACACAGAAGGGGCATCTCAAAGGAGCAGAGAGGGGCTAGTGGAATGGCTCAGGGTGAAAAAGGAGCTGTGGCCAAGCCTGATTACCATCCTGGTACCCAGATGGTATGAAGAGAAAACTGACTCCCCAAGAATGTCCTCTGACCTCCACACAGGTGCTATGACGTATGTGCCTAATGTATATGCTGGCTTGCATGCACATGCAAGAACATACACATACTCACACATACATTCATGCATATACCTGAAATGTAATTAAAAAATGTTTAAAGTACAGAGAAAGGAACAGTAAGTTCCAATATTTCACAGCAGTAGAACTCTGTAGCAGTTATTACCAATCTCTTTTCCGAATTCTAAGACAATGTAAACTGATGTATAATATCAGGTGAATAATATATTGAGGCCATTGCTAGTCCTAAGATAAAATTATTAAATAGTTATTGATTTTATCTTATGTGTATGAGTGCTTAGCCTGCCTGGGTGTATGGGCATCATAAACGTACACAGGCCTGCTGCCTGTGGAAGTCAGAAAAGAGAGTTTGATCCCTTGAAACTGGAGCTACAGATAGTTGTGGGCCACCATGCTGGTCCCCTGCAAGAACAAGTGCTCTTAACAGCCTTCTTCCTGGCTCAGTGTTAGTGATACAGTAGCTATCATTCTTGCAGCTTCTGTTATTAGCAGGTTGGCGATATTCATGCACATGGGATAAGAAATTTAAATATATTACTTCAATGAATTGTCATCTAATTCCATGAAGCCTGTTTCACAGATGAAGAAATTAAGAGTGTAATCATTCAAGCAACTCTCCTAAAATCACACAGCAAGTGATCATACTCAAATTGATCTCAGGTTTGTCCACTCCAAGGCTTTCCTTGAAAAGTGCATTTTATCAATTTTATTTTATGTATATGAGAAAAACATATATGAAAAACATATATATGTAAAATATTATACATACATGTGTTTTACATATGTATGTATATTTTACATATACACATACATGTTATATATAATATATAATTTTGTTTTACATATATGTTTTACATATATGCCTATGTGTATGTATGTGCACCTATGTGTATCTGGTATCAAAGATACCAGAGAGAACATCGGATTCCCCACAGCTAGAGTTATAGCAGTTGTGAGCTTCCTGATATGGGTGCTGGGAACTGAACCCATAGTGTCATGCATATAAGGCCAGCCAAGCCATGTCCCAAGTTCCACGGTGTGTTTTAATGCCCTTTTGATGTCTAAATAAACCTAGAGTTTTTATTCCTGTTTACATTTTTCTCTATGTAGCCCTGGCTGTCCTGGAACCAGAGACAAGACTGGCCTGGAACTCAGAAATCTGCCTGCCTCTACCTCCGGAGTGCTGGAATTAAAGGCATGTGCCACCACCACCCAGCCAGACTTTATTATTTTATAACTGTGCAGATGCCTAGGTTCTTCTCTTCCTAAAATGTCTTGAAGAGTTTCTCTTTTCACCTCCAGTGTTAATTCTTGTGAAGCTTGTTTGACAGAGTTGTTCAAGTGCCATTTTGTTTTCTCCAACAGACAAGAAGCTCTTTGAAGAACAGAGTTCCATTTACCTTTGTACAGAGTACAACGCACAGCGTGCTATCAGCCAACATCTGTTTAGTGAGTCTGTTTGTTTGTAGATGATGCAAGACTCAGAGAACGTTTCACGGCTGTTGTTTATGACAAGCGGTTACTCCACTGCTTAGCAATTCCTTTCCAACCAAATGGTGGAAGTTACCGTTAACTCAGAGAGTTAAATTCAGTGCTTGGGATAAAAGGGCCTTACACCTTACTCTGACAGATTAAAATCAGAGTACAGTCTAAGGTTTCTATTTCTGGCCCAACAAGCCAAAATTCCTTTCTCAGTCTTAAGGACTCACCTGGGGTTATTTCTCTGGGGAAAGTTTATTAGGAGTCAAATATTCGTAGCTAGACAAGGAAGATCCTGGTGAATTAACTACTTTTGGAGCTTCTCTTCTGTGGCCTATGCTTACCTCACAGAGGATGGTTAAATGAGATGATACAGAGGAAGCTTGCTGGGTGCCTGATGCCAAGGGAACACTTGGGCATTAGGTGTGGATGGCATTGCCTTGTGCTTGTATTTAGCCACATTTCATCAGCTTCTCTTCATTCTTTGTGATGAGCGTGGTGGTGAGTACCAGTCTGGTCTTTTTGGTAACGTGTTCCTGGTAGACTTGGAGATCTGGACTCCAGTCTCCACTCATCTATATTTACATTAAATCTTTATGTAACCACTCCACTTTAGGATTTGGGGCATTGGGTTTTTTTTTTTTTCTTCAACAAAATCTTAATTGTTTGATTTTACCAATGAAGACTTGAAGCCAGATGCTGGGATGAAAGCCTGCTTGCTCAGAGAGACAGAGAAAGCACCCAGCTGACCTTCCTCCTCAACTGATGTCCCGGACTGTGACCCAGAATGGATTGAGAGCTGAACATTAAACTTCGAGCCTTGATCAGAGAACTTTGCCTTAACTTCATTTCCTCTCGCCCTCTGTCCCTTTCTTCATTTCCAGCCCCCCTTTCAGGTGAACCCAGTTGATCAGTGGCTGCAGGCGGCTACAAGAGAGGAGGAAATGCTGGTGAGAACTTACTTATGCCTTAGAGACTTTGGATCTGTCTTTGGCTTCCTCCACTGATAACTAATGTCAATAGGGGAACCTTTAATCCTAAATGTGACCCCCTAAAGAGTTCAAGAGTACAAGTCCTAGTCCACACCTGCTAACTGTATGAGCACAAGTTTTTTTTTTTACTCTCCTAACACTCAACATGTCCACCCATTAAATAAAGATGAAATAGCTATTAAAAGAAAATAAGATGATACATAGAATTTACTTAGCACAGTATCTCTTATAGAATAAGTACTGCATTAAGAACAAAACTCTCTCCCCCTTCCTTCTCTTCCTCCCTCTCTCCGTCCTTCTTTCTGTCCTCTCCCCTCCCTCTTCCCCTCCCATTCTCTCTTCTTCTCTCTCCCCCTCCCTTCTCTTTTATTCTTCCTTCTCTCTCCCTAATCTCAAGAGCCTGAGAATAAAAAGCGATGAGCCAGTTTGGGAACAGCAAGATACCTGTACAAAGCTGAAGGAAAAGTCTTCTGGAGGCAAAGACAGGTCTCGAATGCCTTTGACCTTTCCCAGGGCCTGCATCAGGCACTCAAAGGCTCCACACATATCAAGCTGAACATTTTTTTTTCTCCTGTCAGATCTTAGTTCTTGTTTTTAAGATTGCCATATAATTTACATAATATAACATTTATCATTTTTATCTTGGGCAGTCTTTTCTCTTTAAGATTTATTTTTATTTCTGTATCTCTGTATATGCTATTGCCACACGTATAATGGGAACTCACAGAGGCCAGTGTGGGGGTTGAATTTCTTGGAGCTGGAATTACAGGTAGCTGTGACCTATCTGATGTGGATGCTGGGAACTCAAACCGGGACCTCTTTGAGAGTGACAAGTGCCCTTAGCTGGTGGGAGACATCCCTCCAGCCCCTCTTGGATCATCTTTAAGGCTGTCCTCAATCCCTACAAAAATGATCACTGATTAGTTAGAATTCACTATATTTTGATATTTTAAAATAAATATATTTTGGCTAATGAAATGCCTTAGGCCGGGCGGTGGTGGTGCACGCCTTTAATCCCAGCACTTGGGAGGCAGAGGCAGGCGGATTTCTGAGTTTGAGGCCAGCCTGGTCTACAGAGTGAGTTCCAGGATAGCCCGGGCTATACAGAGAAACCCTGTCTCGAAAAAGCCAAAAAAAAAAGAAAGAAAAAAGAAAAAAGAAATGCCTTAGGAGTTAAAAATACTTGCTGCCACAGTAGAGCTGTCCTTAGTGTCAGGATCATGGGAGAGCTGGCCCCACCACTCACCTGCCATGAGGTGGCATGAATGAGGAAGAGATACCTTTCTTCATGCGCAGGAGGGTTGGCCCAGGCCCTCACTGGCTGCAGCACTCAGAGGGGACAGGGAAGCCCCTTGACTGGGCAGCACAGTGGAGCTGGCTCTAGTGCCATGGGTGTGGGTGAGCCAGACCTGAGGGCTAAGAGCAGGAGAGCTACAGCATTGGGTGAGCTAGCCAGGGCAGCTAGCAGGAGAGCTCTCCCTGATGGTATGAGTTAGGGAGAGCTGGCAGGCTGACAACTCAGCTACCTCCCAGGGCCAGATCCAGGGCTTTGAGTTGGCCCACCCCCAAATCCACCTCACCTGTGAATGGCTGGAGCATGTGAAAGTGCCAGTCCTGCAGATCCAAAGCTGCAGGATTCTCATGACAGAGGGCAATAAGATAACAGAGAGGAGTGTCTGTGAGAATCCAGTATTGATGGTGTAGCAGAGGCCTTAAAACAGATCAATGGCTCATTGCAATGAGCATTTGCCAATAGAGATGTGTGGACAAAAGGCTGTACTGTGGGACACACTAGCTTCTGCAGTGAGGTGTTTTTTATGCTTTGGTTTTTTTTTCCTGTTGTTTTTTATTTTATTTGGGTGCAGTTGAAAGGCAGAAGGAGGCTGTGAAGGGACAGGGAGATGAGTGGGATTTGATGCGTGATGCGAAACTCAAAGACTCCATACAAAGTTTAAAAAATACTTGCTGCCAAATCTGACAGCCTAAGTTCAATCCCAGGGACTCACTCAAATGGTAGAAGGAAAGACCTGACTTCTGAAAGTTGTCCTCTTTCCTCTTTCCTACACAGGGCAATATAGCTTGAATGCCCCCATCCCAAACAAAATAAATAAATAAATGTGATTTTTATGACTCATTTAAACACTAAAGGAATGTTACTGGCTTATTTACCTGTGAGTAAGTGAAATCTGGCTTGATGTGTGCTTCAGTCCAGTGGCTCAAACAATTTCAGAACTTGTTTCTCTCCATATCTTTTTTTCTTTTCCCTCAGCTTTATTTTATTGTTAATTTGTCTGTGGTGTTAGAGAGCACAAACCTCATGCCTATGTGAGAGGCATACGGGTGCTGAGCATGCTGGGTAAACTCTCCAGTCGTGCCTTCTGTGCTGGAGTTATTGCTTACTTCCTGGCAGCTCCAGATGCCACACCCTGTAAATAAATACCTTCCAAATCAGACCTCTTATCTTTATGACCAATGTTCAACGGAAAAGAATGTCTTGTGATACTCCTACTGGTGGGAAGGAAACTTCCTCTACCCAGACAACCCCAAATCTCTTCACACCTAGATATTTTAGATTGGACTGCAGGCCCATTTTGAAAAGACCATGGTTCAGGTGGACTGGACTATCCTAGAATTACAGCCGGGCCAACCCTACCCAAGTCAAATGGCTAAATTGAAAGAGAGGTGTTAGAAGTCCGCACGCATCTTAGAACAGACCACACTAGACCAAAGGGTTGGGGGGGGGGGTTTTCCAGGAGATAGGGCAAAGGTGGGGGGGAGAAGTAGAGGAAGAAGATGGAAGAAGAAAGGAGAGGAGAGAGGAAGAAGAGAAGTAGAGGCCGGCCATGACCACGTGGAGTGAAGGGGAAGGGAAGGGAAGGGGGGAGGGGGAGGGGACAGAGAAGCTAGAGGCAAGAGAGCAAGAGAGGAGGAGGCAAGCAGCCCCTTTTATAGTGGACAGGCCTACCTGACTGTTGCCAGATAACTGTGGAGGTGGAGTTTAGACAGAATACTAACAAGAGGTGCTTCCTCAAGGCAAAATTTGCAACTACTACAGGTAAAGTAATGGCCACTGCATGGGCTAAGCAGTTAAGAGTACTTGTTCTTGCAGGGGACCTGTGTTCAATGGCCAAACCTACATGATGGCTCACAAGGTCCATAACTGTTGCAGTAGTACATTAATCCACTCTAATTTCCCAGAGGGTGGCAACGCAAATGTGTTCCTTGCTATTCACCCCAATGCTCTGGATTTTTAAATGGAACACATCACACAGGGGGGGGGGGAGAGGGGGAGAGGGGGAGAGAGGGAGAGAGGGGGAGAGAGGGAGAGAGGCTGACTTATATTTAATATGCCTTAATCAGCTCAATGGCTGGACCACTCCCAAACTTCCAGGTTGCTAATGCCTCCCCTCTGATACTCTTGAATATTACTTACTAAAATCTATATTCCATCTTTGCTATCCTAGACTCAGCTGGGAAGTGAGTTGGGGCTGCTCTTCCCCTGCTCTTACATGATTGTATGCTTTCCCTTCTGCAGTTCTCAAGTCTGGATCTTCTTCCTCTCCCAGCAATGACGATTCCTTTTTCCTCGGTTCTCTTTCTCTTGGATCCTAAAGTCCCGTCTCTGTCTCCCTGCCCAGCCATTGGCCATGGACAAGCAACCTAGAACCAACCAGAACCAACCCAAACCAACCAGAACCAGCTTGGGGCAGGGACCTCGCACAGTTCCCAAATAACATAATGAATGCAATAAACCAAATCCATGACACATAACTCCAGTTCTGGGACATCCAACCCTCTCTTCTGACCTTCATGGGCACCAATCATACATGTGGTGCAGAGATGCACATGCAAGCAAAACACTCATGTACATACAAAAACCACTTGCTCCCACCAAGATTCTTACCCATCAACCAAAGTAAAACTGTGTCATACTTTCTCCTTGCCATCCATATTACAGCAGGTTTTCATTGCTGCTCATGTAATGACAGGAAGATGAGACATGGACAATCACTAGTCTTAAGGTTTAAGTTTTCAACTCTACAATGAAGGGATATCCTTCAAAGACTCAGATTCATCTAGAATTGCTGATCCATACCTACAAAAGTTAAGTCACCATGTGCCATGAAACTCCGCTGTGAAGATATCACTATCTAGAAAAGAAGAAAAGTCAATTTTAGAATGTAAAAATAACTTTAGAGATTGATTTTTAGTTATGTAAATGTGTGTGGTGAGTTGAATAAGAATGAGTCCCCATAGGCTCATATCTGAATACTTGCTCATTAGGGAATGGTACTATTTGGGGGGATTAGGAGGTGTGGCCTTATGGGAGTACATGTAGCCTTGTTGGAGGAAGTATCTTGCTTTGGGTGGGCTTTGAGGAGTCAAAAGGCCAAGCCATGCCCAGTGGCTGACTCTGCCTGCCTGTTTAGATGTCAAACTCTCAGCTACTTCTCCAGTACCATGTCTGTCTGCGTGCCACCATGCTTCCTGCCATGAAGATAATGGACTAAACCTTTGAAGCTGTAAGCTAGCCCTAATTAAATGCTTTCTTTTATAAGAGTGTCTTTTCACTGCAATAGAACATTAAATAAGATGGTATGTGTTTTTATGTGCTCACCTGAGTGTGAGTGTGTCAGATTCCCCAGACCTGGAGCTCCAGGTGGTTATGAATCACCCAACATGGTTGTTGGGAATTGAACTCTTGTCTTCTGCAAGAGCAGTACGCTCTCTCAACTTCTGAGTGATCTCTCCAGCCCAACTTTAGACTCTGTGCAAGAGAATTCCAGTGACATATGGCCTTCATCTTGCTGTACATCAGCTTGGTTTTCTGAAAAATGAAAGTATTTTGACTTTTTTTTTTACTGAGTGTATTCATGCTATTACAGAAACAGAGGTAGTTTTCTGCTAATGCTTTCAAATATATGGATGATTCTAGAATAATAGACCTTTGTTTTGATTTCTCTGACACACATTTCCCATGCTCTCTCTTCTGTGGTGCTTGCTTCCTCATTGTTTCCTTTTCCAAAGATGATGACTAAAAGAACAATTAGAAATTTGCATTAAGAGAATCATATTATGCTTCTGTATTGAGTCCCAAAATCCATTTAAAATTAAAACATAAAAGAGTGTCTTAAAGCATTCCATTGATGTTAGATGTTCTGTGTGTAGTCAGAGGACAGAGGTAGTACCTGGGAAGGAGGTGGGAGGATCATGTTAACTTTGTGTTCTGGTTTCTTTCACTTAGGGCAATTGAGATTCATCTGTGATGTCACAGGTAATAATACTTCATTTTCATTGCTGAGTAATATGAGATATAATTTTTAATAAAGGATATTGAAATTCATAAAACAGGAGTATGTTAACCCTGCTTAGTCTTTTACTTAAGTATAATATCAGCATTTTTGGTCAGGTAATATATCCAAAATTCATTAGCTGTGAGGTCATATAGTGTAATTCTTGGAGTATTAGACTTGTTTGTTTGTTTTTGATTTTTTGAGACAGGATTTCTCTGTGTAGTCCTAGCAGTTTTGGAACTCACTCTGTAGACCAGGCTGGCCTTAAATTTAGAGATTCACCTGCCTCTGCCTTCAAGTGCTGGGATAAAGGCACGCACCACCACCTCTCAGCCTGGGATACTACATTTATCTGTGACTTTAAGTCTCCAGACGTTTAATTAGGTTGTGTTAATATCATGTGAGAACAAGGTGTCACGTGGACTTTAGCTGTGGAATCGTCTACTTTCATGGCCAGGGGAAGCATTTGACATTTTCCTCTCTTCACCTCGATTTTAGATGTGGAAGTGGAAGCCTAGGAAGATTGCAGGGTCTGTGGTCATATGGACCAGGCTGTTTTCAACAACCTGCTGAGGTTGGTGAGGACCGGGTAAGTTCTTCCCTTTGCTGCTTAGGCCTCCTCTGAGCTGAAAACCTCAGAGCTTCTATCCTGTCAGCTTCCATCTGGCCCCAAGCTATGTCCACCCTGACCCCTATCCTATTAGTTTGCACAGGTTTGCACACTCCAGAAGAGTGGATGACCTCTGCTGGCCACAGCAAGTTTGTTGCAGCCTCCTGGATACCCTAGAGCATCTCATATGTTTAAACTTCCTGACTGCCCCTGCCTGACCTCAGCTAGCCAATGGAATGAACTGAACGTGACTGCTCTGCTCCTTGTTTACAGACCTCCAAGTCCCTTCCTAGGAGACAGAAAGGTATGAGACTACACAGAAAACTGGGACCTACACTTAAGTGCTAGTTTGCCTTCTTTTCTTTTTTCTTTTCTTTTCCTTTCTTCTCTTTTCTCTTCTCTTTTCTTTTTTATTAATCATTCCATTCATTTACATCTCAAATGATATCCCACTTTCCGGTTACCCCTCCACCAACTCCCCATCCCACATCCACCCTCCCCCATCCCCTTTGTCTGTATGAGAGTCTTCCCCCACCCACTCATCACTCCAGCATCCCCCTAATGCTGGGGCATCAAACCTCCCCAGGACCAAGGGCCTCCCCTCCCATTGCTGTTAGACAAGGCCATCCTCTGATACATAAGTATCTGGAGCCATGGATCCCTCCAGGTAAACTCCTTGGTTGGTAGTCTAGTTTCTAGGAGAACTGGGTGATCAGGCCAGCCTATGTTGTTTTTCCAACAGGGTTGCAATCTCCCTCTTCTCCTCCAGTCCTTCTGCCAGCTCCCCCACCAGGTTCCCTGAGTTCAGTCTGATAGTTGGCTCCCAGCATCCACATCTGCTTTGGTCAGTTGCTGGTTGGACCTCCCAAGGAACTGCCACACTAGGTTCCTGTCAGCAAGCACCTCTTTGACCACAGCAACAGTGTTGGGTTTGGTGTCTGCAGACATGATGGATTCCCAGGTGGGGTCCTCCCAGGTTGGCCCTTCCTTCAGTCTTTGCTCCATTTTTTGTCCCTGTTCTTCCTTTGGACAGGAACATTTCTGTGTTTAAAAACTTTGAGATGGATGAGTGTCCTCATCCCTTGACCATGGGGCCATGCCCATCTACTGGAGGTGGTCGCCACAGGTTCTATCTCCCCCTTCTCTGCTCACTTCAGCTAAAGCCATCCCTGTTGGGTCCTGGGAGCCTCATGTTTCTCTGGTGTTTGGGACCCTCCATTTGTTATCCTTCGTTCCTCATCCCCCACTGTCTATTTTTCTTTATCTTTCCTCTGGAACCTAGGATAGCCTTTCCTTCCTTCTTTTTGAATGACACTGTGTAGGGGACTAGCCTGGACCTTAACAACTAGTTATACAGCTTCATAAAATACACAAGCCTCTTGCTGGCTGCCTTGCAGGACTCAGAGGTGCGGGAAAGTTCTATTTTTGAGCACCTGAAGCTGGATTTCCTCTTTGCTTTCCTCTGTTATACTTTTAATCTCTCAAGACAGAAGGATGCTTCAGGAAGACTGAGGTAGAAACTATGTACCCCACAGGCTAAAAATACAAGCACATGAATAATTTTCATTCTACGAACATCACATTTACCCCACTTGCTACCGAAGTATCCTTAATTAATAGTCCCTCATTCAACTTATACTAAAATGGCAGCTGCCTAAGATCCCTCTCCATTGCAGTGATGGGCATAGGTAACATTTAGGAAGATGTGCCTTGAGCAGCACAGCATAGCCTGTCTTACTTCCTACAACTGACCCTGTGCTGTGGGTACCATGGATTTTACCCATTTTACTGATGATGAAATCGAGTCTAAGAGAGGTGACCTTCTCAGGGTCATTTATCTAGTGATAGGGCCAGAGCTCTGGAATTGGCTTTGTAGCTTCTAGATCCTTCCTTGTCTCTACCTACTAGCTTCCCATTTGATCACCATATACACAGTGAGCAGAGTCCCAGCCTAAGCAGATCAACGTAACCCTCGTAGGGAGGAAATGAGACTCTTTTCCTTTGTTCCTCACCCTCCATCCAGAGCACTTCCTACCAAGTGAAATTAATTGAATGTATAGTGAACACTGGGTACTTCTATTCACGACAAAACTACAGTTAAACATATTTCAGTGCTTCTTGGCACTAGCGATGACCTATTCATGGCAAATGACAGTCACTGTTGCAATAAGAACAATGCTCTGGACCTTGGCTTTGCAAAGTTAAGATGAAAAGCCAAAGTATGTTGCAATCAAGTTACAGATTAGTGATACTTGCTTACCTTTGCCCTAATTTCTTATCGTTATTTTATCCTTTACATTTAATTTGTTTTAAAAGTTTATGTGTACGGGCATTTCACTCACATGAATGTCAGCACACCTATGGCCATAGGATCATTTAGAACTGGGGTCATAGATGTTTGTGAGCTGCCATGTGGGTACTGGGAATTGAAACTGGATCCTCTGAAAAAACAGCAAAGACTCTTAACCATTGAGCCATTTCTCCAGCCTTTCTTTCTTTCTTTCTTTCTTTCTTTCTTTCTTTCTTTCTTTCTTTCTTTATTTATTTATTTTAAATTAAAGCACCTGTAAATTTGCTTGGGAATAGGGTGGTAGAGTTAATAAATCAAGGAATAAATCAACAAACTGCTTTTATTAATTATTTCGTTCCAGACCCTGTCTGGCTAAATTGAGCAGGTTGACCTTGAACTTGTGTCTCAAGTAGCCTGAACTCTCAGTCTTACTGCTTCAATCTCCTATGTGCTGGGATGACTAGTGTGTGCCACCACACCAGCTGGAAATCACTGTGTTTAAGGGGTTGAATACACTTAGAAGGCTGAGGCAGGAGGATTGTGAGTTCAAGGTCAGTCTGGGCTATGTAGCTGGTTCCAGGTCAGCCTGTGTTATCTGTGAGACCCTGTCTCTAAAAACAAAACAAAAATAAAAACAAACAGAAACAACATAAAGTAAAAATAACTAAATTTTAATACTACTTTGTAGTTTATATACATTCTTTACCATTAACTTTGGTCTTTTCAAAAATCATTTCTGCTAGTATCCCGACATTGCTGGGCTCTGTCACAGTTTGTCCATTTAAAAGACACTTTGATCATTTAGAAAAAGAGACGCTTTGGTCCTCCAAGAGATTGCAACATAATGAACAGTTGTCATGTCTACGGATAAGCTCAGTGAATGTTTGAGAAGTAAGTCTTCATCTCCATAAAAGAGTTTTGTGAGGAAAAATTAAGACTGGTATCTGCCTGCAGCCAGAAGGTCAGGGGTTTTGATGATGACCTTAGGTAAGGCTCCTTCTTCCATGAGGCATCTCATCCTGCAGGCCTCCGTGCAGATACCCTGGATATCTTTACAGTGTGAAAGCAGTACTCAGAAGCATCAAAACAGAGGCTCATAGACCTGGGCTCAGAAATCCAGGAATGAGTCTCAGGAGGGGGGTGTGAAGGGAAGAAAGGAAAAAGAAGGAAAGAGAAAAATAACCATCTCAGATTCAAGAGGAGAGGTATAAACACTCCCTGTTGATGAGAGGAGTGGCTTGCCCACACACAAAAGGGAGGAATGATTGGCAGTCATTTTCCAGGGAATGACTGCACACAGAACAATTATTGTATCTATTTCTCTTCTGAGAGTCACACGTGCTAAGGATCTTACAAACCCAGAGTTATTGAGTCATCCACGGCTGCCATGTGGAACAAGTCAGCTTCAAAATAAGACAAAACCAGAGCCAGCAGGTCTGAAAGGTGGAGCAGCAGCTTCCCACTGGGGTGGAACAGGAAGATTGTCCAGCTAGCACAAGGTTTGGAGCCACGCCACTCTGAGTTCTTATCCAGTCTCTGCTGCTTTTAACCACGTGACTCTGGGAAATGGCCGTCCTAGTTCCACACCTCAGATTATCATCTATAAAATCTGGATAGTAATAGTAGCTGCCCTCGTACAATTGCTGGGAGGTCCAAATGTGAGAACATTTATGTGTTAGGACAAAGTGCTAGGAGCAGTAATAATGCTTCAGTAATAACTATTACATATATAGCTATACACCACACAGAGACTTCTTAGTCAATAATGAGACCTATGTACAATGGTGGTCCCATAGGGCTGTATTGTCTAGTGATGTCATAGCCATCTTAGTCAGTTAAGTATGCTCCACCATATTTGCACAACAATGAAATTACCTATCAATGTCGTTCTCTAACTCTGGCTACTTTATTAACAACATATGACTGCACTGACACAGGCATATGATCTTTCTCCTACAGAAATTCTCCTTTCTGTGCTCGACCTTAAAGATCAAACAAATGTGAGGTTCCAGTCATTGTTGGGCTGCTTTGGAAACTCGTTAACATACAGATCAATAGATCTCACACATTAGAAGTCTTCTAATTAACATGTTCTGATTTCCACAGGAAACACAGGAGATCAAAAATAATCCGTTACAAAAATAACTTTAGTTACAGGAAAGGAAAAATGACAATTGATAAGTTTCTTGTTCTTCTTAGGAATTTAAGTCAGATGCTAGATGAAAGAGTCCATCTCCTGTACTCTTGTCAGCAGAAGGGTACCATTGAACCCATCACTTTCCCTTTTATCAAGTTGCACACGATAGCTTCTCAGATGTTGCGCACATAGGTGAGCTAAAGGGTCACTTCATTTCATCCTGTGTGTGTGACGTGGAATATTTTCTCTTTTCTGGATGTGTATGTGTTGTACACCTATTAATTCACAAGAGACTACTCCTTTCTGATGTTACTCAATGGGACTGCAGCTTGATTTTGTGGTTCATTGATGTCAGAGATCGGCATT
Organism: Grammomys surdaster; assembly: GCF_004785775.1. Classification (NCBI taxonomy): domain Eukaryota; kingdom Metazoa; phylum Chordata; class Mammalia; order Rodentia; family Muridae; genus Grammomys; species Grammomys surdaster. The sequence continues at coordinate 8,064,208 of NW_021604618.1, forward strand.
TTTCTCTCCCCTCAACCTCCACCTTCCCTCTCTCTCACGCACACCACATAGTGTGCATCACTGACATCAACTCCACTCT
>NW_021604618.1:8064296-8087659 GCF_004785775.1 Grammomys surdaster
CACTCTTACACGTCGGTCTCACGCACACCACATAGTGTGCATCACTGTCACTGACATCAACTCCACTCTTACACGTCGTGCAACCATCACTGTTATCTAGTTTCAGAATATACATTCATCATCATCACCATCATCATTATTTTCAAAAAATGTTAGCATGTAACAACACCTACACACACACACACACACACACATATACATATATATAAAATTTAGGTCACACACACACACACATATATATGTATATATATACATAAACTCACATATACACACATACATATACATGCGCTCTCTCTCTCTCTCTCTCTCTCTCTCTCTCTCTCTCTCTCTCTCTCCAGTGGCTTTTCAAGCCACCAGGACACTGGCACTATCAAAACCATTAATCTTCTCAGCCCTTCTGCTGAAGGCTTTGACCTTCAGGATGGCAGGCTGCTTAGAGAATCTTTCCTTCCCCAGAACTTGGAAGTTGCTCATTGCACCACATCAGTGATTGGGGCAGCTCCAGTCTTGCTTTTGGCAGCATTTACCGGTGTCCACAATGTATCCAGGTTGACAATTGAGCAGAAGCAGCTCTTTAAGTGATAATGCCTCAGATCAGCTTTCCCGATGTCACCTGGAGGGTATTAGTCAAGGCTGAGTCAAAATGGTGACTCAATCCTCCAGCATTGCCTGGACTTCCCAGGTCCTCTGGTGCTAATGTGGCTCTAACACGCTTGCCCAGGAAGCCTCTGAGTCTTCCTCAGGATAGGTGGCAGGGTGGTCACTGGAAGCACTGGAAGTATCTCTTAATTTGTTTCTTTATATGTGTTAGAACAAACTTCTCAGCTTATAGACTGCTAGTTTGGAAAAGAAAAGATTCTTGAAACTATGTGTCCTGACCAGACTGGTTAGACAAGGTCCAGGAGGAATCTGTTGTGGCTAACACCAGGCAGCTGGAGCCCTGCTGTCTTCTTTGCAAAGGGATCAGCCCTGAGATGACCAATTGCTTCTAGTTAATTGAATAATTAGAATTATTATCCCTTGAGACTTCTCAGGAACAACAACAACAAAAAACCAAAACCAACAATCAAAAAACAAACCAAAAAAAATCCAAAAAACAAAAAGCATGTGAACTTTAATGAATATCTTCTCTTTGTAATTCATGATTCAGTATTTTTTCACACACAAAACAAGTCAACACTTATTACTCATTTCATATATTAGGTACTATGCTGAAAATTGGTTTTTTAATGTTCTTGTGGAGGAGGCTGCACCATTATACTTCCATTGTACAGATAAGAAAATGAAGGTTCAGAGAAGTTAACTTGCCTAAGTGCACACAATTGTGTTATGGGGCCTGGATTCAATCTCTGGAGTGTTTGAGCCTACAGTGCAGGCTCTGAAGGAGAGTGGATGACATCACACATGACCATGTTTGCACCATAGTGCAAAGCAAGGTATGTGGGAGACATGCTATCTGAGACTCAAGAGCAAGAATCATCAGTGAAGGGCTGAAGAGATGGCTCAGTGTTTAAAGGCCCTGGCTGCTCTTCCAGAGGACCCGAGTTCAGTTCCCAGAACTCACTTTGGCAGTTTTCAACCACTTATGTCTCCAGCTCAAGAGCATCTGAAACCTCTGGCCTCTGTAGGCACCTGCACTCACATGTGCACCCCCAAATACACTTCAATAAAAATAAAATAAATCTTTAAAAAAGAGCCATTTTTTTAAAAGTCCCCCAAACAAGTGAACCAAATGCTATAAAACCCACCTATCACAGACATTCTTATATCTGAACCATTTCTGCTCTGCCACCTTTACACAGAACTGACCTCCCAGCCCAATCGAAACCAATGTGGGTCTCCATCTTCGTGTCCAAAATTTGTTCACACCACTCTCTGCTGCCTTTTCATCTTCCTACTTTCTCTTTTCCTGGCTCCCCTTTTTCTCTTTTTAAATTATTATCTATTTATGTGACTATTGTGTGTCTGCGTATGTGCCTGCCCAAGGGGTTGGGTGAGAGAAGTGTCAGTTCTCTGGAGTTTCAGGCAGCTGGGAATCGAACTCTGGTCCTCTGAGAGAACAATATATGCTCTCAATCACTGAGCCATCGCTCCACCCCCTGACTCCCATTCTACTGGCAATCTCTCTACCTTACATTGACCTTGTAGAAACCACGAGCAAGGAAAGCATTGGCTTGGCATTCCACCTCTGCCTTTGGATATTAGCTACCAGCACTTACAGAACCTTTGAGAAACATCCTTTGACGTCTATAGAAGACGTTGCACTATTTTCTTAGTAAAAACGTCTTTCTGTTTCCTGATTGTGGACATAACTATTTCCTACTCCTGTTGCTATGTCTTTTCCGCCATCAGGGACAGTGTCCCTTCTTAAAAGTGAGACAAAAGAAACATTCTTCCCTTAAGTCGCTTCTTGTCAGGTATTTGGCTATAACAATAAGAAAAGTAAGTAATACAGAAACATGTTGCCAGGGCATGAGCGTGAGAGCCAAAGGTTACATTTTAAGCTTTAGTTACTGTGCCTAAGAGATCCATAAAGCAAGATGCTTCTACCCTATAAGCTCCTTGCTGAGGACAGACACTTACTGAGATGCTGGACACTGTTGTTTATGTAAGACAACGGCCACATGTTCTGTGTTTTCGTACCCTACACAGTTTGTTTGACCCAATCCAATGTGCTTGATCACATTCAGGCAGGAAGTGTGTCAGGATACATGCTTGCCTCTGATTGGTCCTGGTGACAAATATGTGGCCTTATGGGTGTGCCTTTATAAGCCTCTGCAAAATGTGACTCATTACCATTTTTTGGGATCCCAGAATGGACCTGACCAGGGTCTATCATCTTGGCCAGTATTTAATCAATGCTTGCTTCAATTTGGCTCAAAGATTAGTGGTCTTCTTCCACTTATGGGATTAACAGGAGGCTACTGCTGTGACAAACTTGACCATGTGGTTTGTAGGCCTTTTGAACTGGCTTGTATGAGGGCTGAGGAAGAATTTGGAAATCTAGGCAGGAGAAGTCTTGTAACGCTGTAATAGTTAATGTCAGCTGTCAACATGACCCAAAGCTAGAATTACCTGGGAAGAAGGAACCTCAACTGAGGAATTACTTTGATCAGATTGGCCTGTGGCCATGTTTGTGAAGCTTTTTCTTAATTGCTAATTGATGTGGGTGGTACCATTCCTAGGCAGGTAAGCTTGTAAGAAAGGTAGCTAACTATGAGCCTGCAAGTAATCGAGTAACTGGAGAGCTCTGTGCTTCCTGACCGACTTCCTCAGTGAAAGGGTTGTTACCTGGAAGTATAAACCAAATAAGCCCTTTCCTTTCCAAGTTGTGAGAAATCTGTGACTCCATTTTGAAGGCAGGAGTCATTATGCTGTATTAAGAATAAGTTTCCATTTCCTGTAAGAGCTGAGTTTCCATCTCTGTTTCCTGGAACCTGGCCTGCCCCAACCCATGACCTTGACTTGCTTTGCAGAATACCTGCTAACCCCTACATGGAGATGGCTGTTGTCTGGGGATTTTCTTGTACCTCTTTACTGCTCCATTCTCTCTCTCCTATAAATCTACTTCACACATACTCATGATTTTACTCCTATGAACTCAGGGCTGTTCTCACTAGCCTGGCTTGAGAGGCAGTCTCTGGCCAGCTCTCTGGTGCACCCCAATAAAAAAATCAAGCTTGCTTCAAATTTTGGTAGTTGTCTTTTTCTTGCCCAATGAGATTAACAGTTGCTGCTTTTTTTAGGGTTCTGATTTATCACAGCAACAGAGAGCTAACTAGAACGAACACTGTAAGCAATGCTTAATGGACCATTCTGGTATTAGTCTGTAGTTAGACCAAAATGCTAAGACAAAGTTAGAGAGTAGAGGCCTGATTCCTGAGGTTTTAGAGAAAAACAAGGACTCTGCTAGAAACTGGGCTCAAAGGCTATTTGTGTTGTGTCCCATAAAGAATCTGTCTGCATCCTGAGAACTTGAGACTAGATTTATGAGTTAAGGACCAAAGAGAGACTTCAAGACAGGATAGCATCAGTATGTATCTCAACTACTGCTGATTGCTTTTATCCAGATCTACAATGCTGGGGGTGGTTGTGGGAGGTAGGACAAATGGAGAAGAAAGGTAAGAAGAAACTCTAGTTAGGTCAGTGGTTCTCAACCTGTGGGTCTGGACCCCCTTGGGGGGGTCACATATAAGATATCCTACATATCAAATATTTACATTACAATCTATCACAGTAGCAAAATTACAGCTATGGAGTAGCGACAACATAATTTTATGGTTGGAGGGCCACCGTGGCATGAGGAACTGTATTAAAGGGTTGCAGCATTGGGAAGGTTGAGAACCTTTGCTTTAGGGAAGAAAGGAGCCAGCGGTTGTAATTGTCAAGAGATTGGGAGAAGTGTTCCAGGGGAAGGCCACATCTCTAGAAGCTCCATTTTGTAAAAATCAAAACTCATCAAAAACACTTGCCAGGATAGTTGTTTTCAGTTGCTGGGTTGAACGCCTCAGTTGGTTGGCCTCTCTCCTTTTGAATGCTTACATTTGGGCTTTTCTGTCACTGTGAACAGAAAAGCAGCAGTGAGCAGTAGCCAGGCCACAGCCTGAGTGCTATTCTGGCTTGAAATTTTCCTTCATCAAATAAATGAGTCCATTTACTTTCCAATTCAGCCTCTACAGGTTCTTAGGACATAGGCAGAATAAAGCCGATTCTTTGCCTGAGATAACACACAAATGGCTTCTAACCCAGTTCCTGATTGAGCCTATTTGCCTGTGCAGCTTCATGAGCCAGGTCTCCAGAGCCAGCATTCCTCTTGACACTCTGGTTTTCCAGCTCCCACCACAATAGCCCACTAAACTCTGACTATGGCATTTTGACCCAAAGTTTCAAACTCTTTCACTTCCCTCTCAACCAGCTGCAAAGGCCTAAGAACCTATGGCCAGGTTTCTGAGAACAATGGCTCTACCTCCTCACTACTTTTCTGCTTTATCTAACTTTTCTGGATGCAGTGACAAAGTATCCAACAAAGGCGTCTTAAGGATGGAAGAGTTTGTCTTTTTTTTTTTTTTTTTTTTTTTAGACAGGGTTTCTCTGTGTAGCCCTGGCTGTCCTGGAACTCACTCTGTAGCCTTGAACTCTTGAACTCAGAAATCCGCCTGCCTCTGCCTCCCAAGTGCTGGGTTTAAAGGCGTGCGCCACCATCGCCTGGCGGAAGAGTTTGTCTTGAATTAAGAAGGAATTCCCTGGCACTGGTGGCACAAGCTTTAATGCCAGCACTCAGGAGGTAGATCAGGTGAGTCTCTTGAGTTCATGGCAGGGAAGGTATGGTAGCAGTAACTGGTCACATTACATCCACAGTCAGGTAGCTGAAGGAGATGAAGGTGGATCCCAGCTTTTCAGTCTGGAGCTCCAGAACATGGAATGTTGCCACTCATGTTTAGGGTAGGTTTCTCACCTCAATAACTCAACCTCTTCACAGACAAGCCTAGAGTAACTCTGGATCGTGTTGAGTTGACAGCCACTATTAACCAGCACACCCACTGGTAAAAATTAACATAACTTTCTGTGTTTCAACATCCTAGAAGATACTACAATGATCAGGTGTGAATCTGTTCTTGTAGATGTGCACCAGACTCTTTTTAAAGAGCGAATTTCTGGAACCGAGTCATAAGGTGTACAGATGACGACAGAAGATGCCACCAGTTGTCCTCCCAGTGGGTGTCCCAGTTTTCATCCACTCATCTGAGTTGAGAATTTTTATTTCCTTTTGTCCTTGACAACTCTTGACACTGCCAGATATTTTGATTTTTACCAGTCTTAGTGCTAAAAACATTTTCTCGCCTTTTTTTCTTCTTTCTTTGTCTCTCCTTTTTCCTTCCTTTTTTCCTCTCTCCATAAATTAACCCATTTACTGCAGGCTAGGCAGGTCTCAGATGGTAGGGCTTCTACTGGTCTTTCTGTTCTTTTAGTCTTCTGATGGCCGACTTCACTGTGACTGCAGAGGTGGTGTTATAGGTTTGGGCCCCGCCGGCCACTGTTTTCATGCAGGAGCCACAGTGCCAGATGCCAACAGCTCATCTCTTCATCTTGGTCTTGCCACAGAAGGAACTTGGCAAGTGTACTTGGCATTCTGGCTGATTTCAATTTTCCTCACCATTTTCTGGAGAGAAGCACCATAGCAGGTCCCGTATTTCCCGATGATCCTGACCTTCTTGGTGTATTTATCCATGTCACCAGAACTGAAGCCCAAGCCCAAAGAGTCCTTTCTTGTTTTTAAAAATAATTTATTTTTATTTTATGTGCACTGGTGTCTTGACTGCATGTATATCTGTGTGAGAGTGTCAGATCCCCTGGAACAGGAGTTATAGACAGTTATGAGCTGCCATGTAGGTGCTAGGAATTGAACTTGGGTTCTTTGGAAGAGCAGCTTAACTGTTGAACCATCTCTCCAGCCCTCCTCCCCTTCCCTCCTCCCTCTCCCCTTTGCCTCCCCCTCCTCCCTTCCAGTCTTTCTCTTCTTCTTTTTTGGAGACAGGGTTTCACTTTGTAGCATTGGCTGTCCTGGAGCTGGATAAGTAGACCAGGCTGGCCCTGGACTTGTAGAGATCCACTGCCCTCTGCCTCCAGAGTGTTGGTATTAAGGGTGTTAGCCCTGCCTATGATCTTTTCCCCACTGTTTTGTATAAGAGAGTTTTAGCTTGCCAATATAATTTCTTCATTGATCGGTAAATCCCACTGAAGTTTTCCATTTCCCTTTCTAATCTCTCTCCTAAGTACTGAGGTCACAGATAAACAACAACATGCTCCTTGTATGTGGGGCATTAGAGATTAAACCTAGGACTTCAGGCATGCTAGATAAACGCTCTACCAGCCAAATCTCCAGCCTGTGTGAAATTTTTGAGTTTTCTTCTATTTCCCTCTTTGGAATAAGTTCTGGATATTTCTGTTTTGTTTGTTTTTAAATTCTGAGTCTCTCCTTTACTGGCTTTCACATAGATAGCCACTAGTCTAATATCCAGAAATTTGTTTTTTTTTCCCTAGACTCTTGCTATCTTGCCCAAGCTTGTCTATATGAGCATAAGATGGCTTCAAACTCAATCAAGATCCTTCTGACCCAGGCCCCTGAGTGCTGGGAACTACAGACATAGATGACTATACCCAGAATATAGTCCATCTTCATTCTTACATTGGCTACTTCATAAAGGTGTAACTTTCTTAACCAAATTTAATGCTAACAAACAGCATTATCTTCCTGTAAACATAATGCAGATCTTAAAACTCTTCAACTACAATCACCTTTTCCCAGGTATTTGTTGCTTAGTATTTTTACTTTGTTGTGGTAGTGGTTTTGTTTGTTTGTTTCTTTGTTTTTGAGACAGGGTTTCTCTATGTAACCCTGGTTGTCTTGAAACTCACTCTGTAGATCAGGCTGGCCTCAAACTTAAAAATTCTAGCAGTGGGATCAAAGGTGTGGGCTACCATGTCCAGGCTCTTCCTAATATTATTATTTCTAATTTATAAACAACTTTGAGCCACAAAGAGTGGAGTATCCTCAAAACCTTCCTCAGCTGGCTCTGTTCTTACATTTGTTGTGTTTTAAACATTAATTCTTTGTGTACTTTATTGGTCGGTATGCTTGCATACTTTCCAGAAGGCTGATTGTCTTTTGCTGATGGCTCTTGATTGACAGATTAGGAGAGCCAATGGTATACTGCTCTGTGGGATGGGAGTGGGTTCCTGCCCCCAGGGCAGGGGCCTGCTCCTGGTTAGATTGCTATGCAGGCTCCTGAAGATGCAATACCCAGGTACATTTCCTGCATAATTGCTGCAGCTCTTTGCTGTCCCTTGGTCTGTGCAATGCTGTGACCAAGGAAGGGGCATTTGATAAGGGCAGCTGTTGAGCCTGTGGGACAGCCCTGGTCTGCATGGAAATATAGTGCTTTGTACAGCCTTGGATGTGTTTCTCACAGGACTCTCAGCTGTTTGTTACATTCCCTTTTCAAGAAGTATTTGAGTAGATTGGTAAACAGATGACATCATCCTTGAGGTTTCGTATTTGAAATTTCAGCCCACATGTCTGACTGCCCATGCGGTCTTTGATTTGGGTTGGTTTTATGGCTAAGGTTGGGACCGAAGTCAGATTTCTAGCCTGCTGCTTCAGCCTTCCAATCATCTCTCTTACTAATAAGGCTGAGCTCCCAAGGGAAGTAGTTTGTGGATGGCTTCCACCACCTATTGGTATCCCAAGAAAACCAAGAAGGTCCCCGGAGGTGAAGAATATCAAAGTGCCATCTCTGTTCCTGAAAACAAGCCCAATTCTCAGTTAGGGAACAAAGAGTATATTGAAGGATGATGCTGGTGGAGTAGCTCGGCTGAACAAACTCCTGCACCAGTGGTCATTGCCTCCTCATTCAATGGGAAGGCTAGTAGGGAAAACAGCACAGACTGCGTCAAGCAGGCAAGAGATGAGAAAGGGAAATATGTAGTTCAAAAGCTGCAGGGGAACCATGTGACCTTCTGCTGATGCTGAAAAGCAACTCTGCAGTAAATGGAGCACAGCAACCATCAGCTATTCTCTTCCCCTCCTTCTTTTAAAAACACACCTTTAATCCCAGCACTCAAGAGGCAGAGGCAGGCAGGTCTCTGAGTTCCAGGCCAGCCTGGTCTACAGATGGCGTTCCAGGACAACCAGAGCTATACTGAAATTCTTTATTGGATTCAGCCAATAAAGGCATGCTGACCTTTAATTCCAGTATGTAGGAGGCAGAGGCAAGTGGATCTTTGTGAGTTTAAGGCTAGCCTGGTCGACATAGCAAGTTCCAGGCCAGCCAAGGATACAAACAAACAAACAAACAAACCTCACAACACTGTAAGTGGATCTGAGCCCAGGTTCGCTTTGGTATCACTTTGTATTGATTTAAAGTGGGTTGATATTTGTAATCAAGTGGTTCAAAGGCTAAAATTGTGATTGCAAACTATTTGTACCAGACTCATCCTCCTCTGCCCTGCCCCTCTGAGCCAATGAAAAGGACAATTTTTTCCCCCTTAAATTAATTGGTTGTAGAGTTCTGCAAGAAAACACAGTTGATACCATTTAAAAATAGGGTGCCTGAGCTCTCTCACAGGTCTGTCTGGAACATTTTGTGGTGACCACCTTCAAGGACTATGAATGTTGCAGGATATTTGATCATATTGTGAGCCTAGAGATTGTGTTATTTACTGAAAAAAGCCTGTTTCTAGTTGTGGCATGGCTCAGCCTTTAGTACACAGTTTTAATTCCCCCAGCTGGAATACACACACACCCTTAGTACACCTCTTTAATGCCAAATAATGAAGGTAAAGTTAGTTTGTAAAAGGAAGCATCCAGTGATGTCTAAGTGAACGACAGACAAAGTGAGAAACCAGAAGAAGATTTGACAGAATATCTCACAAGAAGAGAGAGGAAAGGGAAGTTACTTAAGAGAAGGCAGTGCAGAGGGAGGGAGGAGGCACTTTTACCAGGAGAGTTTTACAGAGACAGGTTGAAGAAAGAACATGTTACACACAGGTGAATACAGAACGAGCCAGAGAATGAGAAAGGAGCCAGAAGATTAGAACATATTGTCAAAGTTAGCATAAGGCCAAACAGAGTGATTCAATCAGAAACTAAGGGGAAACAGATTGAATCAGTCAGCTTGGAGGGGAGTTTGAACCAGACAGCCAGAATTCAGAAAGAACTAGAAAGGGTGAGCATATTCAGCAGCAAGTCTCAGAGGCTGAAAACATTCTAGGCTTAAAGATTAGATTGTACAGAGTCTAGAAGCGTTCAGAACTAGGACTAGGTTAGTAGAATGAGGCAGTAAGCCTCCAAGACAATTACCAAGAAGAGAATAAAAGTACTTTGACTTCAGATTCTCATGTTTTACTCCGTCTCCCATCTCTCCTGCAGAGTTTCCTTCTTCCTTGTTTTCTTCCAATGGCTTGCCTCCCTTGCCTTTCCTGGATAGTTTGCATGCCAGGCACAGGCTTTTTGCCTGAGGACTCGAATTCCACTTCTTTTCTGACTGTGTTGCCAGTGTATCTTAGGCCTCTCTGTCTCAGCTCAGTCCCTTGGACACTTTGCCTCAGGCCCACACACTCCAATGCATTATAGTCGCCTTAAGTGACTGACACTCGTGACCAGTGTCTATGTGACCCCATGCAAGTCATACATATATACCAGGGTTGCAAATGTAAGCCAAGTAAATAGAGTCCTTTAAAAAAAGTATATTCAATCTTATTATTTATTGTATATATGTATGCATGTATGTGTTCACAAGATACAACAAGCTAGTGATAGCCAGAGGACAACTTCTTGCCTGTGGGTCCCAGGACTCAAACTCGGGTCATCAAGCTTGGTGGCTGGTGCCTTTACTTTCTGAGCCATCTTGCTGGTCTCCTCAAGAAATCTGAGGGATTTGGCAAGAGTCCAGCTTAGATGTGCATGTGATACCAGTGTAGTCACAGTGAGACAGACTTCTCAGACGTTGAAGAGGGTGTTAGATGTGGCCTCATGGATAAGGGGAAGACTTACCTGAATCTAAAAGAATGTGTAGGAGTTTCCATAATCTCCCAGCTGGGTTGCTATGGTTACAGCTAGAGTAAGCAACTAAAACTTAAAGAGTAGGAGGTCAAGGAGGGGTGAGAAAGTGCAAGCGAGGCTACTTTGGGAGTTTTGTCGTCTCTGTCTATACAACTCCTGGAGGGGAAGTTCTGGTTTTCACTAGCTTCTTCCACTAGCAGAGAGAGGCTGTTTGCATTTCATAAGAGGAGATTATGATGTGAGTCGTTACCATTTCCCATAGTAATTACTACACATTGTGTCAGTGGCATTATGTGTGGGGGTTTCCCTCCGTTCCCAGACTGCATTGTTCGAGGCTCCCCCTGCTGGTTGTAACTGGAAATTCAGAAGTCAGTTTCTCCTTGTCCATAGGACTGCATCTTTTAGGTACTCTGGAACCCAAAGGCACGAATAGGTGTTCTAAGGTAGTGAAGCTCAGGCTGGCTTGGTTCTGTTTTGCTCGGTAGACATCAGTGAAGGGCTTGGAGTGTGGAGGAAGCTGGTCATGCTAGACAGTAGCCACATTCAGGCCCCGGACTCCTGTTCTCTGCTCACACAGTAACGATAGTTGGTAGCAGAATCTGCTCCAGATGTGACTGGGAGACTCCGAGGGGGCCCCACACCTCCTTCAGGCCACACCCATCCAGTGGACCCACAATAGTGATTCGCATTTCATTCCTTCATGAAATCATGGCCTCAGGGAACCAGGCTGCTCCAGGATGGGGATTTGGTCCCCATTTCTCTTCCCAGCTGCACCAAATGGCAGCATCAGGTACTGATACGCAGCCCAGAGCTTGGCTTACAGGAGTCACTGCCCAGCAGCAGAGGCAGGTCCCGGCTCATCGGCGCATCACTAGTAGTTTTTCAAGAGAAGGTATTGCTTCAAGTATGTTCTGTTGAAAACCCTTTGTCACTGCCAAGGAGCTGGGGCCCTGGGTTATTCTTTTTTAAACTGTCATCTTATTTATTAAACGCACTGGCTGTCTTATTTAGAGTCACTACTGCTGAGATGAAACACCATGACCAAAGCAACTTGTGTAGGAAAGGGTTTATTTGGCTAACATATCCTGAATCATACAGTTCATTGAGGGAAGCCAAGGGAGGACCTCAAACCAGGCAGGAACCTGGCGGCAGGAGCTGATTTAGATGCCATGGAGGGGTGCTGCTTCCTGGCTTGCTCCATATGGCTTGTTCAGCCTGCTTTCTTATAGAATCCAGGACCACTAGCCCAGGAACGGCGCCACCCACAATAGGGTGGGCCCTTCCCAACAACCAATTAAGAAAATGCTCTCCAGGCTTGCCTACAGTCCGACCTTATGGAGACATTTTCTCCTTTGCAGATCCATCTTTTCAGATGACGATATCCTTGGTCAAGTTGACAAAATAACTAGTCAGCACAGTGACCTTCAGAGATAGGCCAGAGCCAATTCCACAGTGACCTTCAGAGATAGGCCAGAGCCAGTTCCACAGTGACCTTAGGAAATAGGCCAGAGCCAGTTCCAGTATCTAGTATTTATTTGAATGACCCTGACTCTCCATGATACACTTGTCCTTTTTGAGTTACTGTTGAGGCTAACCATTGCGACCTGTAACTCCTTTACCTTCTTGGGTCTATTTCTTTCTGTTTGTCCCTTGAGAGATTTTCTGGGTTGCTCATATTCACCCTAGTATTCATGTCTAGCTGCAGTCTCAGACAGGATGTTTGGGAGTATGGGAATGGATCAATCTTTCTCCTTCCTGGGAGTCTCCTGAGCTCCCTCTGAAAACCACCCCCCAACTTCCATCCCCAGATCCCTGTATGCTTAGATAATCCTCGGGGACAGGAAAGATGGTTCAGCTGTGAATCAAAATAAGCCTTTCCGTCTCAATGTTAAATCTATGAGGAGAAGTAACATGAATAGAAAGTTGGAACTAATAGCTAGGCATGGCTGTGATAAACCTGGCCATGTGACTTGTAGGACTTTGGGACTGGTCTGTAGAAGTTTGAAATTTTGTCATAAGCAGAGCTGAATGAACCATTCTGATGGGAGTTGGAAGAGCAGAATACCAAGAGAAATTCAGACAATCAAAGCCTGGCTTATGAGGTTCACAGGCAAACATGGACTCTATCAAGAACTAGATAGACTAGAGGCCATTTATGTGATAGTCTGGGGAAGAATCTGGCTGTATTCTGTCTGTTCTGAAAACTTGACTGAGGATAAATTAGAAAGACTAGCTTGTCTGGTGAAGAAAATTTCATATAAGATAGTATGTAGGCTGTGTCATGGCTATTGCTTACTGCTTTCGTACAAGTCTACTGTGAGAAAGAACAGAGTAGAAGAAAAAGATACACAAAGTGTGCAGTTTGGCAAGAAAAAGTGTAAGCAAGTTTTAAATTACAGACTAAAGTTACAGGCAAGGCAGATTCAAAAGCAGTGGTAGCCTGTGGCAGGTGGACGAGCTGGCCCAAGGTCATGAGAGCGGGAGAGATGGCCTTGGTCTGCTGCAGAACTCTGGAGAGCAGGCCCTGCATCTTGCCTGAGCAGTACAGCAGAGCTGGCCCAGAGGCAGGAGAGCGGGAGAGCTGGCTCTGCTCCTTGCTGACTGTGGCATTGGGTGAGCTAGCCAGGGCAGTGCTGGAGAGCTCACCCTGGCAGTGTAGGCACAGCTGTAAGCTGACCAACTCAGCTACTTCCCAGGCCCAGATCCAGGGCCTTGAGTTGCCCCCACCCCCATCTATGCCATCTCATGAAAGAGCCAGTCCTGTAGATCCAAAGCTGCAGGATCTTCATGACACAGGGAAACAGCAGGCTATCTATCCAAGAGGGGTCCCTGTGAGGATCCAGTACTGATAGTGTAGAAGCCAAAGGCCTCGAAATAGACCAATGGCTCACTGCAGTGAACTTTTACAAGTAAAGATACGTGGACAAAAGGGTAGACTGTGTGACACACTACAGCTTCTATAACAAGATGCTTTTCTTGTTTGTTTGTTTGTTTGTTTGTTTCCCCTTCCCTTCTCCCTCTTGCTCTGGCCCTGCTCGCTCTGGCCCAAAGGTTTTTATTTATTTATTATATGTAAGTACACTGTAGCTGTCTTCAGACACCTTATAAGAGGGCATCAGATCTCATTACGGGTAGTTGTGAGCCTCCATGTGGTTGCTGGGCTTTGAACTTATGACCTCCGGAAGAGCAGTCAGTGCTCTGAACGGCTGAGCCATCTCACCAGCCCTGTTTGTTTGTTTTTATTCTATCTTATTTTCTTTTGCTGGGGAGGTTGCAAGGGCAGAGGGTGGGTATGAAGGGATGAGGAGCTGAGTGGGATTGAGATGGGTGATGTGAAACTCACAAAGAATCAATACAAGGTTTTAAAAAGCAGCAGTAATTATTAAAGAGGTTAGCAGCATTATAGAAATTTTTATTCTCTATTGGGACAACAGAGTGAGTATCTTGAGCGTAGACCTCACCACTGCAGGCTCTAACTCTTGAAAATGCAAATTCATTAAAGAAAGAGAGAGGTTAACTGAGAATGTCTCTGTTTTCAATGATGGTCTAGGGAAGTGTCTCCAGGACCAGTACACAGGAGCTGATAAAATTGTAGTCCAAGATAGTATATGTTTCGTAGTTATGAAAGATGAATGTTGAAGTTTGCTCTGTTGATATGTGATGTACTGCTAAGTGCTGGCCCTGAAGACCTGATCGCCCCAGAGATAAGAGTCAGTAGGTAGACCCAAGGGACCTATGTGACCTTGCTCCCAAGTTATTTCTGATTGGTGAATAAAGATGCCTATAGCTTATAGCTGGGCAGAATTGAGATAGGCAGGGCTTGGTGTTTCCAGCCTTGGGGTTGGAGGAGACCACAAGGAGAGAGAGAGGAGAAAGTGGAGAGAGGAGAAAGTCTCCTAACCATAGGTTAGGAGTCAAGAAAGCATGGCCATGAGGGATGGCCAGTCGCAGTTAAGACAAGCCCAGATGAAGCATAGGAAGAGTAATAACTCGCGGTTATCGATAGGAAAGTAGATTTCTAATAGCATAGAGGGTAGATATCTACCCAGCTCTAGTGCTAACTAAGGTTTATCGTAAATAATAAAAGTTGGGTGGCCTTTATCCGGGAACTGAATGATCAAAGGCGGGGTAGAAGTCCCGGATTGAGATTATGTATTTTCTACAACAGTGCAAGGTTAAGGGGATCATAGAGTCTTGAACCATGGCACCAGAGAATCACTGAGGCGAGGCAATACGAGGCAGAGTCAAAGTCCCTGCAAGGGATCCTGAGAGGCTCCTGAATGAAGCTGTGGAAGAAAAATTCTAGGCTGTAATGGAGATGTCAGGTTGTCAGAGATGCCAGGTCCTTGGGACATCCACTGAGGGAAGTTGTATGTAGAATAGAGCCAGCCCACAAAAGGGGATCAGTGCGCTTCCAACAGTAGAACAGGAAATACAGGGCTAGCTAAGCCCTCTGGAGCCCAGGCAAGTCCATCTTAAGGCCTGGACACAACACAAGGAGTTGTAGGATTTGTGTTTACCCTGCTGAGTTTTGGTGTTGGTTTGGTTCTACGTTTCCTTGCTATACGCTAGCTCTTCTGCTTTGCAATGGGAATGCTTATTCTGTGCCACTGTATATCAGAACAATGTGATTTTACGTTTTTCATTTTCCGTGTATGTGTGCGCGGGGGCTGGTGTGAGTGGTGTGTGCCACAGCACACATGTGGAGGTCAGAGGACAATGAGTGGAAGTGGGTTCTCTCCTTTCACCACCAGGGATCAAACTCAAGTGGTCAGGCTTGGCAGTAGGCACCCGTGCCTGAGGAGCCATCTTGCTAGCCTGACTCATCTTTTGATGTTCCAGGGCTTATAGTTAAGAGACTTCCTTGAGTACCAGAAAAACATTTAGACTTTGGTGTTGAAACTGTTAAAGACTATGAAGACTTTTGAAGTCAAACTGAATGCATTTTTACATTGATACAACCTTGGACAAAGTGGAAGGTTATAGCTTAATAATGGTATGCTTACATGTCCAGTTGACAAGGCCTAGACTTGTGGTGGCTAATGTTGATTAGCTCTAGACTGACGGGCTCTAGAAACACCAAATACACAAGTCTCTGGGCATGTCTCCAAGAGGTTATCGAACTTAGGTAACTAAGGTTAACTTATCCTGAATGTGGTTGGTACCACTCTAGGGGCAGGAGTCTCAGACTGCATTAAAAGGAGAAAGCTATGGGTAGAGAGATGGTTCAATGGTTAAAAGCACTGGCTGCTTTTCTACAGGCCCTGGGTTCAATTCCAAGCACCCATGTGGCAGCTCACAACTGTCCTCTTCGTGCCTCCTGGGGTACTAGGCAGGGAAGGTTGCACAAACACACATGCAAGCAAAATACCCACACAATTATAATTAAAAACATATTTTTAAGGAAGAAAGTTAGCGCCACGTGAGTATTCCTCTCTCTCTGCAGATGAAATATGACCAGCTCCTCACGTCTTTCCCACAATGGTGGGCTTTACCCTCGAACCAGAGCCAAAAACAAAGTCTTGTTTGTGTTGTTCTGGTCAGGCATCTTAGCATAGGAATGATAACTACCACATTTCTTATGAGTCTTTGAAAAGACGTTGTATGGCTTGCTTAAGTGGCTAAAGTCTTCCTAGGCATTTTTCACTTGTGTTTTTAAAAAGAGTGACAAGGGGGAGTTTAGCTTCTTTAAACCAGTTGACATTCCTGTAGCCTTCCTGGATACAAGCCTAAAGACATGAGCTGTGATAACTTTCAGACATGTGGGCACAGGAACCAATGCAGATGACAGATGGTTCCTGGGGAGCCGAGTGTTCTTCTTCTCATCCACTAGAGGGTACCTTAGAGTTATCCTGCAGAGGTGCTTAGGAAATCACACTTTAAATCTAAGCTAGAAATCACAACTTTACACAGAGAAACCCTGTCTCGAAAAAAACAAAAAAAAAAAGAAAGAAAGAAAGAAAGAAAGAAAGAAAGAAAGAAAGAAAGAAAGAAATCGCAGACTTAAAATATTGATACAAACACACACACTTCTGGGACAATATCAATCAAATACAGCTTGCTAAAAGACGGATACGTTCCCACCTCCTTTCCAAATCACAGCGTTCTGACAATCTTCAATTTTATGTGGATAGTCACTTTGCCTTATCTTGCCGAGATAGAGAAGTGCTGTATGTTTTACAATATGTTAGTGTAAGTATTTTTTTCTAGTGGAAATTATGATATTTAAGTTTATTAGAAAAGCTGTTAATTTTATGATCACCATCCCAGAGCTCGTCCTCTAATTTGTGTAATTAGTGTTTTGTTTAATTGGCTTCATCATGAATAGTCCCATGAAAGACACAAAATCTTATTTTTCTTACATTAGCTTAAACCACTTCTTCCCGTTCTCATTCCATGTTACAATAAGAGAAAACACAGTGCTCCACAGTAAACCTAAGCACTGGAAACAGTCCAGATGGCCAATAGCAGACACTAGGAAGCCCACATTGCTGTGAGAACTAGATATTGATATTAGCCTATCAATTATAGTATGTACAGTTTATAATACTATTGCAGAAGTATCAAGAACGCATCTATAAAACAGTGTTGACTGCCGGGCTGTGGTGGCTCATGCCTTTAATCCTAGCACTTGGGAGGCAGAGGCAGGCAGATTTCTGAGCTTGAGGCCAGCCTCGTCTACAGAGTGAGTGAGTTCCAGGACAGCCAGGGCTACACAGAGAAACCCTGTCTTGAAAAATCAAAAAACAAAAAAACAAAAACAACAACAACAAAAACCAGTGTTGACTACCCATGCCATGTGGATGATGAATGAGAAAAAGAAACGTATCTCTTGAGAAGGTAAATTGCTATGCACAGGATATACAGAGAAACTTGCAATCAAATACTTAGAGGGGCAGGATTACTTATTAGCCATGGAGTCTTTCATGCATTTATCATACGGCTTGAGCAAAGGAGTTCAATGTCTCTGGGCCTTGGTTTTGTTTTCTGTTAAAGGGGAGACAATCACCTAACATATTATTACATTTTTTTCTTCTCAAGATGGGAGTCTTGCTTTGTAGTCTAGGCTGATCTTGAGCTCACAATTTCCCCTGTTCCAGCTACTCAAGTTCAGGGACTACAGGCATATCCCACCACTCTTAGCTCACACATCTTAATTTTATTGGGGAAACAGGTAAGACTGTGAACATCAAGCAGAACATCTGGTGAACATCTGTTGTTAGTTACAGAGCTAGGTACATGTGGTGTTCCTATGTTATGTCTATTGCTGTGTTAAAACATCAGGACCAGAAGTAATTTGGTGAGGAATGGATTTATTTCAGCTCATAGGTCCCAATGACAGTCTGTCATGAGAGTCTGAGCAGGAACTCAAGGCAGGAACCTGGAGTCAGGAACTGAAGCTGAGACCATGGAGAAGTGCTGCTTACTAGCTTGTTATTCATGGCTTGCTCAGTTGGTTTTCTCAATCCAGGACCACTTGCCCAGGAATGGCGTAGCCCACAGTGGAAGGGACCTTTTTACATTAAACATTAATTTTAAAAAGTGCCCTATGGGTTTACCTACAGGCCAATTTTATGGAAGCATTTTCTCAGTTATGATTCCATTTTTCAGGAGAGGTGGCTCAAAGGTTAAGAGCACTGACTGCTCTTCCAGAGGACCTGCGTTCAATTCCCAGCAACCACATGATCATTGCCTATGATTCCAGTTCCAGGGGATCTAACACCCTCTCACAGACATATATGTGGGCAAACCACAGATGCACATGAAATAAAAGTAAGCATTTTTTAAATGGTTTCATTTTCTCAGGTATGTCTAGGTTTGTGTCAAGGTAACAAAACCAACCAGCGCACTTTGTATCCTTCATGACTGACTTAGTTACTTTCTATTGCTGCAACAAAACATCATGTTAAAGGCAATTTATAAGAGAAAACATTTAATTTGGGGCTCATGGATTTGGAGGGTTAGACTCTTACCACCGTCATAACAGGGAGACTGGCAGCAGACAGGCAGACATGGTGCTGGAGCAGCAGCTGAGAGCTTACGTCTTTATCTGCAAGTAGGAGGCAGAGAGACACTGAGAATGATGTGGGTGTTTGAAACCTCAAAGCTTGCCCCCAGTGACACACCTCTTCCAATAAGGCCACACCTCCTAACCCTGCTCAAACAGTTCCACCAACCAGGGACCAAGTATCCAAACATGTGAGCTGAGGGGAGCCAATCTTATTCAAACCGTCACAAAGACCAGCCATCTGTGCCAGCCACCAGTGGGATGATACAGACACACCGTTCTTCCTGGCTTGCAATCTCTGCTCTGCATTTTGGATTTCGGCATGGCTTCTGCCTGCTTCCTCTTGGCAATCTGTTTGGCTCTTGCTGTGGTTTCTGAGCTCAGCTCCCATCGGAGTCTTGGCTCAGCAGCTTTCCTGGTTATCAGCTCACTCACAGATTTGCTTGAGAGACACCTTTTCAGCCTTTTCTGGGCTCCCAGCCTATTTCTCAGGGAAGAAAATTCTGTGTGAAGTTGGCTAATCACCATGTGTGAGCGGTCTGTTTCAACCACCGTGCCCCAGTATTTCCATAGAAGATTCCTCTTTGATGAGGTCCTACATGCCAGGCAGCCAAAAACTATTGGGCTATCTAGAAAGTTAGATTTGGGGGTGGGGGAGGGGTGGCAGAAAAATGGCTCAGCAGTTAAGAATATTTGTTACTCTTGAAGATGACCAAGGTTCCCAGCATCCATGTGGCCATTAAAAAGCCCGTGTAACTTCAGTTCTTGAGGATTCAATGCCCTCTTCTGGCCTCCTCAGATCCTGCATACTGAGATGCACTTGGTGTATAATCATACACTCATAAAATTTTTACCTTAAAATTACACTTACTTATTTGCTATTATACACACATGAGCATGTGTAGAGGTCAGAAGATAGCATGTGTATTCAATTCTGCATTGAATTTGGGTCATCAGGCTAGGTGAAAGTGCTCTTTCCCATTCTTGTTGGCCTCCTAAGCATCTGTTAAGAAGTTTATGTAAAGAAAGAAACAGCACAGAGGTGAGCAAGTTGATGCTGCAGGAGAGAAGAAAACAGTACACAGAAATGAGTCTGTGGAGAACATGAGGCCATATGGAGTCTGGAACACAGAACCCACCTTTCACTTCATCAGGGAGGCAGGATATGTGCACGCTTGGCAAGTTTTTGGGTCAGTTATGAGGGTCCCCAAGTCCTTAGGACAGTAAAATTTTGGTTATATTCACCCCTGATGACAAGTCTTGGATTAAGGAGGGACTTCAGGATCAAGTTAGATGCAGATTGGCTTCTAACCAGAGAGAGAAATCTATGAATTGAATTCCAGCCTTTCCTCTCCAACTGTAAACACGTGGGTAAGCCAGGCTTGTGAGCGGCTTTCTGCCTTCTTTGCCAGGAGAGCATTGGTGGTGGTGATCGTGGTCCATATACATGCTGTTCAAACTAAATCTTGACCAGACATGACTTGGGGCTGCCAAGATGGGGTTTTTGCTTCCATCTCATTCTGTTTGGGTACAAATATAGACAGGCTGGTGAGCTAGGCTTCACCACACATGGCTTCAATGTGACTTTTGGAGTTGGGTGACCCTGCATGCAAATTCTGATTCCATGAGTCAGTCAGTACCTGAGACAAATGTACTTAACAAGAGAAAAGGTTTACTGCTGTGGCAGTGGGTAAATATGCTCACTGCCAAACCTGATAACCCGAGTTCAGTCCCTGGGACCCAGAGAGTGGAAGAAAAGAACCAACACTGGTAAATTTTCTTCTGACCTCCATATTCATGCTGTGTGTGCCAGTGCACACATACACACCATTAAAAAGAAAAAAAAACAAATAGAAACAGTTTAGACATTTTTTTGTTTGTTAGTTTGTCTTTTGTTGTTTTTAAGAGAGGGTAGAGGAGAAGAAAAATTTGAAACACATTTTGTGACTGGGCTGGTTATTTTAAAATGTAACAAAAGTAAAAAGACTCACAATAGCTACAACTAATTAAGTGCCTGCCCTGGGTAGGAGGTTTTCTAAATCTGTAAATAAGAGTGTTAACATAGAAATCTTTTTCTCCCTGTCATGCAATTAAAAGGATTTTGGTTCTGGATCTGATCCCTGCGGATCTTTGGATGTAATAGAGTTGCACAATATGGATTTGTTTTCCTGTAAGCTGGGCACTGGTATCACTGAGTTTCAGGTGCTGAAACTATGTAGATGGGGTTAAAGTTTGGATCTAGAATGTTCCCACAAAGGCCCACAACTTAAAGGCTCTCTTGGGCTTCATGCAATTGGGTGGGGTGGAAACTTTAAATGGAGGACCTAAGTGGAAGGTTTTCTCGTCATTGTGTGTGTGGGGTGAGCCTTTGAAGGGTAGTAGGATCCTGCCCTTCTCTGCTTTCTCGTCTGTGTTCCAGCCATGAGGTGACTTCTTTGCTTCTCACTAGGCCCCTGCGCAACAGATTCATAAAACATGGGCTGAAGCTTCCAAAATTTGGATCTGAAGTATATATACCTTTTCTCTTGTTAAGTACATTTGTCTCAGGTACTGACTGACTCATGGAATCAGAATTTGCATGCAAGGTCATCCAACTCCAAAAGTCACATTGAAGCCATTCTGCACAAATCACATGGACTCAGTTCTCTGATTAAGGATGTGAACTGCCGTGGCAGAGGAACTTGGATTTGAAAGCACTCCATTTATTAGTTATATTGTCTGAGACTGTGTATTTAATGTCTAGAAGTCTGCTTCTCCAAATGAAAGTCAGGCATAATAATAGGCCCTTAATCAAGGATTGCTCTGAGGGTCATGTGACATAATATCTGAGAGACACGGCCCCAGCAAATGAAAGATCAGCGTTTGTTACGACAGTATGCCAGTCTAGCCTCTGAAAGGGGCACTTGGGCATCTGTCTCAGCCAGTCAGTGCTAGCACTAGAAACATATATCCTGTCTTGGAAATGTCTCACATAATGGATTGTGTCCGCTTAACTCACTCCGCACTGTGCTTCCAACTAGGCATCTGAAATGCTTGGGATGATGCTATTACCCAACTGCATGAGTGGATTTGATAGCTTTTCCAAAGGGCTGGTATTTCAGTTGAGCAACTGTAACTGCTTCGTGGCAGTAGAAAAGATTTATTTTTGGACCCTAATCAACCCTCAGACCATTTCTCAAATTCCAGCTCCATCTCAAGATGTCAAAGTCACGCAGTATTAACGTTTGGTCAAAGGTGCTAGTGGCATTTTGGGGATGTAATGAAGAACACATTGTCTAAGATTGCTTTGTGATGCCTTCTGCCCCGAGCCCAACTCACTCTTTAGGACCCGGCTGGTAGAAAACGTCAGTTGCAAGCTCACCTAGGAGGCAGTGAAAGAACAGAGAAGTTGCTCAACCTTGTGGAGCTTGGATTAGGGGACTAGTTGGCCAAGTAGGTGAAAGGTTGAAAGAGCCACAGAGAAAAAGATCTCCTGTAATTAAAGAATTAAGCATAATGAAGTCATTTTCCAATTTGGAGAATTGCTCAACTCCTAAAGAGGAAACAGAAAAGGGGGTGAGAGGGCAGAGAAACAGGAGGAATTTTCTACTAGGCGACCATTGCTGTCAGAGAGGTAAATAGATAAGGCAGTCATTTCCTTCCCTCTCTCCCTCTCTCTTTCCTTCCTCCCCTTCCCTCAGTCTCTTTCTTCTTTTTCGTTTTTCTTTTTCCTTTCCTTCTTTATTGTTATTGTTTTCTGTCAGGATCTCATTATATAACCCTAGCTGGCTTGAAACTCACTGTATAGATCAGGCTGGCTTGTATCTCACAGAGATCCATCTTCCCCTGCATCCCTACTGAAAGGTGGGAGCCACTATACCTGGTGACATCAGTCTCCTCATCTGTCCAATAGAATTAGTGGAGGGACCGATGGCTATAAAGAGAATGAAATGAAAAATAAAGTAGTATTCCAAACCAAAGTGACAATAGTCACCCCAGCTTTTTTTTTAGGGAATATGTTTTCTCCTCCATGATTGTGGTCAAGGGCTACTGATTAACCGAGCACATTTATGGCTACAGCAGGTAGGGAATGGAGTAGAATACATGTGGAGAGGCAGGAAAGTGAAGAATTATTTGCCCAACCAGATGCTCTCTCTCTCTCTCTCTCTCCCTCTCTCTCTCTCTCTCTCTCTCTCCCTCTCTCTCTCTCTTTCTCCATCCATCCATCCATCCATCTATCTGTGTGTGTATGTATGTATGTATGTATGTATGTATGTATCCATCCATCCATCCATCCATCCATCCATTGCAGAGGTCAGGTCTTAAAGCACCAGGAGGGCCAGTTGTTATCAGTTTGTATTTATTATACATATGTCAGCATGCAGAATAATTCTTGGCACATGTGATAGTTAACATGAATCATCAATGTGATGGGATCTAAACTCCCTGGGAAGATAAACTTCTAGTGAAGGATTATGGAGATTAAGGTAGCCTCTGGGTGTGTCTGTGAGAAATTATCTACACTCGGCTAACTGACGGGTGAAGTCCCATCCTAAATGTAGGTGGTGCCATCCCATGAGCGCGGTTCCCAGCTGAATAGAAAGGATACGGTAAGCTGAGCACAGCGTTCTTCTCTCTCTGCTTCTTGTTTGCAGGCATAGTGTGGCCAGCTCCCTCCAACTCTTGCAGTCATGAGTGCCCTGATGTTATAAACTGTACCCCTAAACTGTGAGTCAAAATAAACCCTTCCTCCTTTAAAGTTTCTTTTGTCAGGCATTTTGACACAGGGACAAGACATATTAAGTGAGTATTTAA
>NW_021604618.1:8087759-8094646 GCF_004785775.1 Grammomys surdaster
TGGTGATGGTGGTGGTGGTAGTGGTGGTGATGGTGGTGGTGGTAGTGATGGAGATGGTGATGGTGGAGATGGTGATGGTGGAGATGGAGATGGTGGTGGTGGTGGTGGTAGTATGTGTCTATTGCCAATGAGGGTAGATGGCAAAAGAGATGTAATGGTTCAAATTCTGATTCTAGATGGTTTATTTTTCTATTTATTCTCCTTTATCCAATTTTAAATCGGGACAAAAGGCACTACCTTACCTCATCTGATTTATGTGTCATTTAAATGAACAGTCTTGGTGATTCATTGTCTAGACACTTAGTTATCCTCCCTAAGTGTTAACATGGATTACAAATTTATAATAACCTTATGAACACAGTACACTGTTGTACAATGTGTGCTCTGTGGCTTTATTTAAAATGTTTGTTTGTTTATGATTCTTTTTGAGACAGGGTTTCTCTGTGTAGCCCTGGCTGTCCTGGAACTCACCCTATAGACCAGGCTGGTAAATAGTTATCTCTTTTATTTTTTTGTGTTTTATTACTTTGCCTGCACGTATGTTTGTATGTACACTGTTTGAATGTTTGGTGCCAAGAGAGGTCAGAAGAGGGCATCGGATCTTCTGGAACTGGATTTATGAATGGTTGTGAGCCACCTCAAGGGTGCTGAGAACTGAACCCCATAACTCTGAGAAAGCAACAAGTGCTCTTACCTGAATCACCTCTCCAACTCCTGTGGTTATTGTTGTTGTTGTTATTACTATTATTACTTTGTTTTTGAGATGAGGTCTGACTTTGTAGTCCTGGATGTTTTGGGACTTGGCATACAGACCAGGCTGGGTTCAAACATCAGCCTACCTCTGGCCTCAAAGTTCTGAAATTAAAAGTGTGTACACTTGCCTTATGGCTTATCTTTATTTTCTGTGTATGAGTGTTTTTGCCTGCATATATCTCTATAAACCACATGCATTCCTGGTGCTTTCGGAGGCCAGAAGAGGGTGATGAATCCCCTTGAACCAGAGTCATCAGCAATTGAGCTGTCACGTGGGTGATGGGCATTGAACCTTGGACTTCTGCAGGAGCAGCAGGTGCTCTTATCTGCAGAGACATCTTTCCAGCCCCATATATTTAACTCTGTATATATGCTTACTGAGGAAAACCTTAACAACATAGACCATAAAGACCTAACAGCCACTTCAACCAGTCAATACTATTAATATTTTGGTATACCTTTGAGTGGTTTATTTCCTTCCCAAGTGTTCTATCTTTTTAATAGGACATTGTGTAATAATCTACTTTAAAAACATAATCTTGGCAATAGACTGTGATCCTTTCTCTGTGGACAAAGTGTCTCTTAGAATACATATTCTTGTAGAAGTAGCCACACCCTGGACCAGATTGTTTATTACTTAAAATTACTTCAAAACATTTTTTATGGGAGGATGGAGTGGGAGGAGGGGATTGCCCGTGGCTGTCTAGTCTTGGGATGCATGACACAACATCTCAGAAAATTAACAGCCCTCATCTGCATGCAGATGGCTCTGAGGAGCTCTCCTGTAAAGAATCCTCTTACATTGATTAGATCAACGTTCTCTGAGCTAATTTCACTCTGTGGAACCATTTATCCTCACGGCTCCTGCTAGTGTCTAGGGCTCATTTGAGGAAACATTGTTTCAGGCTCATGGCTCTTGGGAGTAGGGGACAGATCTTCATCATTGTGTTGTTCCCATACCACTTTACAACTGGACTTGTTAGAAATTATGAAAAGTAAGTGTAGATTGACTAAGCCACTTCCTGACCAACAGCCACACAAATGTGACTTGGGGGCCAAGGGTAACGACTGAGGCTGTGCTCCAAAGGGTGCCTCTCAGTGTCAAGCTAATTGATCCCTCTGGGGATGAGCCTGTGAACTTGGTCTCATTAGCACAGCACAAGTGCACAAAACAGCTGAGTTAGTTTATCAGGAGCCCCGATATTCTTTTCTTACCCTGATGCTCATGCTGTCCTCCAGGTGGCGATGCTGGTTTGTCAACTCCTAGGAGCCCAAAGCCGGAGCCAAGAGCCTGAAGGCAGGGGAAACATTGAAAGCAGCAGCGTCAGACCAGGTGCAGGCATGAATAGAGTCACACACAGCTGCTAGGTCTGTAATTGCACAGCCTCGTGCATTGGGTGTCCAGACACAGGCAGAGTTTGATAAATCAGCAAGCCAAGAAAAGTGCTGCTAGCTTTTATCATAGCTATGGGGCCAGCAACATTCTCTCTCTCTCTCTCTCTCTCTCTCTCTCTCTCTCTCTCTCTCTCTCTGGGTGTGTGTACAGGTATGTGCATGAATGTGCCACAGCACATGTATGAAGGCCAGAGGACACTTGAGGGAGTTAGTTCTCTCCTTGCTTCATGCTGGCCCCAGGGATTGAACTCACATTCTCAGGCTTGGTGACAGATGAGCCATCTTGCTAGTCCGACTTTTCATTTCTTTAGCTGGGCCTGATAGAATATCAGAGTTCTTTTCTTTGTTAACCACCTGATAAATAAATTATATGCCCTTGTGTTTCCATTGGTGGTTGGTTCCCCTCCCGAGTGCTGGGGTCACAGGACTGCATCACCTACATGGTCTATGTGATGCTGGGGAGGAACTCAGAGCCTTCATCCCTGATACACATGATACACATGTTCCACTCTCCTGGTTCCCTGTAGCATTCATTTTTTTTCCAAATATTTTTGATACGTTGGGACTGAGGCTGTGGGACACAAGAGATAGGGCTGACTATAACTAATTATAGCACCAGGCTATAGTTGTTAGAATTACACCCTTGGAGGTACAGGGTTTTTAATGCCTCTTATCTTTCTATGAGTGGTGGACATTATGCAATATTGGCATAGCCAAAATTGAATGGTTCTGAAGTCATGAGACTGAGGGACTTGAGAACCAATATTCTGTTACAGCATGGTCACCTAGAAACATGTGCACATTCTTTTTAAAACATGCCCCCCTCCCCTAATGAATGACACCTTTCTTTGTTGTTTTCTTATTTATTTATTTATTTATTAATTTATTTATTATTTATTTATTTTTGGTTTTTCGAGACAGGGTTTATCTGTGTAGTCCTGGTTTTCTGGAACTCACTCTGTAGACCAGGCTGGCCTCGAACTCAGAAATCCTCCTGCCTCTTCCTCCCAAGTGCTGGAATTAAAGGCCTGTGCCACCACCGCCCGGTTTAAATCATTATTTTTAACTATGTGAGTGCTGGTACTTACAGAGGCCCGAGGTGTAGGATCTCCCCAGAGCTAGGGCTAGGGGAGTTATGAGTCACCTGACATAGATGCTAATACTGAAGGATTCAGCAAGTGCATATTCTTAACTGCTGACCCATCTCTCCAGTACAAGAGCCGCATTTCTTGAGGGAAAGATTTCTTCCCTTCATTTTCTGTTTCATGTACCTGTTACCTGATAAAACTTAAGCAACGGAGTGAATGGGAGATACTTCTGACAGTTAGGAGGCTGTCCCACAGTTAGGAGACTGTCCCACAGTGCAGACACAGACAGCAGGCCCCTGCAGGTAGAAGTGTCAAGGCGGCTGGTCTCTTGAATGAAAAGGATCAAAGACCTAACCAAGAAGGAAGTGAGTTACTTTCAAAGGCATTAACCTTCTTATCTCCTGAAACACGGGTGGGAAGGCAGGGGAAGGGGTTCCCTTGCCATGTGAGAGGCTGAATATCTGTATTACGGCAGCTTTGTGTCCAGAGTAGTGCTAAACATACGGAAGGTCCTTAAATATTTGCTAAGCAAATGAACAACCATCTTCTACTAACCAGAGATTCATTCTGCAAATATTTATCAGAAATATCTATGTGTTAGCTTTGAGTGAAAACCATAGCTCGGCTCCCGCCAAGGAATAGACCATCCTGGTTGGGAGCACAGGGCGGAGCCATGCAGATTTGAAGCTCGGCTCTGCCACCCACTTACTTTTGTTGTGCTTCTGTTTCCAAGCCTGCAAAATGGTGGAGGAGGCACAAAACAGCACCTACTTAAGGGAGTTACTTTGACAGCTAAGTGAACTAACACTTGCTATCAACGTCTTCTATGCTAACACTGATTACTATAATACCGTGTGGACCTTAGGGATGGAATCATGTTAGGTTTGGCAGCAAGCACCTTTACCTTCTAAGCCATCTTGCAGGCCCCATATTGTCCTATTCGGAGGGAATTTTCAGAGCCAGTTTTCTTTATAATCTTTTCATATTGCTTATGATTGTTTTCCTTCCCTCCACCCTGGTTGATCAGCCGGCCATGGTTTAATCCTACTCTGCTGACGGGTGCTGTTCAGGATGCCAGTAGAATGTTTTAAAGACTGCTTTGCCCTGACCTAGAGTGTTAGAGAGGACATTCAGAAGTTACCCACACACAACGATGACCTGGTTGGCACATCATATGTAAAAGCTTGGAGCCAGGGAGACCCTGGCATGCAGAGGGGATGATGGCTGTTATGTGGCTGGCACACAGGACACAGGAGGTGTGCATAGGGAGGGAGGAAGGGGCTGGAGGGGTGCACAGGGCCAAGATAATATGAACTTCAGGCATTGGAACTTGCAATAAGTAGACTTTACATGGGATTCTGAGCACAACAAGCTCTCTCTCACTCCCTCTCTCCTTCCCTCTCTCTCTCTTTCTCTCTTTCTCTCTCTCTCCCTCCCTCCCTTCCTCTCCCCCCCTTTCTCTTCTCTCATCCCTTTTCCAGACTCTCACTGTGTAGCCTTGACTGGCTGGAACTCGGTATATAGATTAGGCCAGTCTTGAAGTCACAAGATCCTCCTGCTTCTGGTGGCATCAAAGCTGACATGCTTGCAGCAACTTCTGAATTGGTCACTCGGCCGCTTCTTTCCCTTAAGAATCGTTTCCCACTTTCTCTGTTCAGTAGTCAAGTGATCTTTGTTCTTGTGGTTGCTTGTTTATTGAGCTGTAATATAAAATAGAGCCATTTAGAATGCATCTGAGTATGTCTTCACGATTGTACAGGAGAATCGCTGGTTGTGTGTGCACGTGTGCGTGTGTGTGTTTATTGAGACAAGGGTTCACTGTGTAACACAAGGTGACTTGATCTCATGGTGTTCCTTCTGTCTGAGAGTCCTAGAGCGCTGGGATTATGTGTGTGAGCTACAATAATCGGCTCACTTCTCATTTTACAGTGTTTTAACCACCTCCAGGCAGAGGTGCACATCCGTAGCCGTCACTCCCTGCTGCTTCTTGCCTCCCAGCCACTGGAAGCCACGATTCTTTTCCTTTGTCTCTATGGATTTAGTTATTTTAAGTATTTCATGAAAATGGAATAGGCCCACGAGGTCTTGTGTGCTTCCTGTTTTCACTGAGCATACTGTGTTTTTCACAGTTTACTTTGTTATAGCTTACTCAAGCTGTGTGATGTTTTTAATTTGTGAGGTCATTACAATTAGGTGATAATTTTTATAGTAAATACCCACACTATGGAATGTACTAGTATTTATTTTCATGTTCATATATTAATTTGTATAAATTTCCTTTTGTCTATGGATTGACTAATGGACAAATTTTTTAAAAATGTTTACTGTTTTCTAAATTTGTGCATTTTTTTTGGTGGGGTGTACACACTTCCTATTGTTATTGTTTGTATACTCAGGAATGGAGTTTCTGGGTACTGTGAAAGTGCTGTGCTTTTTATGTGTATATGTATTTATTTATTTTTGAGACAGGGTCTTGCTATGTTGCCCAGGTTGGTTTTGAACTTGTGATCCTCTGACCACTTCCTCACCAGAACTTAGACTATTGGTATGTGCTACTGTACCAAGCTATGTTTAATATTTTTGAAGAGCTGTTGAGTTGTTATTCAAGGTGACCACACCTTTTACACCCCACTAATTTCTCTATATTTTTGTCGGCAGTAGATTCTGCTTGTCTTTTTAATGTAACCATCCTGGTGGGTAGAGTCATGTCCTACTGTGGTTTCGACTTGCATTTCCCTAATGCTAAGTAACATGGGTATTTTCTAATGTGCTTACTGGCTATTTATTTATCTTATATCCTTTGCATAATTTAGAATGAGAACAGTCCCAATAACAAGACTGCATACATATACCTGTATATGTATATATTCTGCGTGCACATACCTAATCTGATACATGACTTGCAGGTATCATTTCTCATTCTATGGATTCTAGTTCTTCATTCTCTATGATTTTGTTAGTTCCTTTTTATTTTTTCTGCCATGAGAAAAAAAAGAAGGGCTTATTTTGGCTTACATTTTGAGAATGCAGTCTGTTGTGGTGAAGAAGAGAGTAAGAGGTGGATGGTCACAGAGCATGGGCAGTTAGAGCGCAGAGAGATGGTCGCTGCTGCCTGCTTACTTTCCCTTTTGTGTACTCTGGGTACCAGGCTAGTGCTGTCCACATTCTGGGGGCAGTCTTCCATCACCAGTGAAACCTTTCTGGACCCCCCCCCCCAAATGTATCTGAAAGTGTGTCTGTGTCTCCTACTCAATTACAAATCCAATTAATATCCAGTTGATAATGAAGATTGACAATTACAGTGGTGCACTATGAGCATAAATTCTTTAATTTTGAAAACTCAAATCTGTCTCCTCCTACTTCTACCCTCTCCCCTTTTCTTCTTCTTCTCCTTCTTCTGGAGTCATAATTGATAAACCATTTCCTAAAGCAAAGGCCATAAACATCAACTTTTTTATTTTCTTCTGAGTGCCTTATAGTTTTGGCCCTTACAATTATGTCTACAGCCAATCCTGGATGAACTATTACGTATGGTATGAGGTACAGCCAAGGCAATCTTTCAAAGCACAGTTCATGGCACCCTTGATTAAGATTTTTTCTTTCTTTCTTCTTCTTCTTCTTCTTCTTCTTCTTCTTCTTCTTCTTCTTCTT
>NW_021604618.1:8094656-8136617 GCF_004785775.1 Grammomys surdaster
CTTCTCCTTCTCCTTCTCCTTCTCCTTCTCCTTCTCCTTCTCCTTCTTCTTCTTCTTCTTCTTCTTCTTCTTCTTTTTTTAGCTGCTTACTGTTGATTTTAGAAAAACATCCACGCTCCTCACCACAGGTCCCTTTCCTCTCCTTTTCCCTTGAAGACACAGCTACCTTCTAACAGTGCTTGGTTGTGGGGACCCCTTCCTGCCTCACAGCTTCCTAAACCCCAAACACAGAGTGCTTGGTGGCTATTCTTATCCTTCAGGTTTAGGTCCTTTCTTCTGTGAGATCCTTGCTGACCATTTAGGTGCTGGAATTCAAACCTAAGTCCTCTGGAAGAGCAGGCAGTGCACATAACGCTGAACCATTTTTCTAGCCTGTGGTTATTGTAATGACCATGATGAAGGTTATTTTGCTCCCAGCATCCTTTCATACTTTTGGTTATTTCTATCATTCTCTAACTCCCTTTGTTTATTTTCATGGGGGCAGAGCATTCATTCTGGCTTTTTTAATGTTTGCTTTTCTTTCTTTCTTTCTTTCTTTTTTTTCTGCTTTTTACTATTAATATACATGTTGGGGGCTGGCATGGTGGCTCAGCAGGTAAAGGTACCCGCTGCCAAATCTGCCAACCTGAATTTGGTCTCTGGGGTTCACATGATGGAAAGAGAGAATTGACTACCTCAAACTGTCTCCTTATAGCCACATGCACATGCCTCTCTCTCTCTGTCTCTCTGTCTCTCTCCCATTCTCTGTGTCTCTGTCTCTGTCCCTCACTCTCTCAGTCTCTGTCTGTCTCTGTATCTCTCTCTGTCTCTGTGTCTTTGTGTCTCTTTGTCTCTCTCTTGCTCTTACACACACACACACACACACACACACACACACACACACACGTTGGGATTCAATTCCTTAGCTCACATCAATTTTTTTCTCCTGAAACTTTATCAACAGAAACTCACCACATTTTCAAACAAGTAAGACCTTTCCCCTAATTAAAGAGGAATACTCTAAGAACCGAATTTCTTTTCTAACTCAGGGAATTATTAGCTGATTTCTTGGCAAGCAAATCTCAATAAATACCATCAGCACTTTAAAAAGGCTCCCCAAGACTCAGATAGGCTTTTCAATGTCAGAAATCCCAAACCAATAAGTTCGCAACTTGTTGCAGCCACACAGTATGCAAAATTTAGTTAAGCAAGTGTGTGTATGTGTGTGTGTTTGTACAAATTATAAGATGAATACTTGCATAATTATACATTCTTTAAAATCCTGCAAAAAGGAGTTGGAGAGGTGGCTGAACAGTTAAAAACACTTGCTGCTCTCTCAGAGGACACGAGTTCAGTTCCATCACCAATATCAGGTGGCTCACAGCCATCTGTAACTCCAGCTCTAGGGGATCTGATGTCCTCTTCTGGGTTCTGTGACCACCTGCACTCACACATCCCCATCCCTCATGCATACATAACTAGAATAGAAGTCCTGCAAAATGATTTCTTACAGGAGACTTTGTTTGCACGGAAAGGCTGAGGCCCTTGGCTCAGTTACATATCTCTGCACACATTCCTGCCCCATATCAATTCAGTAGGATTATCATCATAAGGAAGGAGCACACCTTCATCTTAGCGTTAAGCTCCCCTCCTTCCCACTGATAGGAATTCTTTTGATGAAGGCCTTGGCTAGAAGCACATCGAAAGAGGGAAAGCCCAAAAGCATCTCATCCCCCGCCCCTGCCCACTGTGCCATCTTGCTTATCATTTACAGCTATCCAAATATCTAAGAAGCAAACCCAAAAGATGATTGAAATTTTTGATCCGAGAAATAACTCACATTTGTTTTGCTTCGCTCTAACCTTCAGAGCTGTGCATCACACTGACAAGCTCTCGATTTTTTGAAAAACAGATTTTTCCTTTGGGGTTTCTCCTTCTTTCATTGTGGTAATATTTTCTTCTATCTTTCATCTTCAAAAAAAAAGTAGGTGTAACAGTCTAATCAGCTCTTACCAACTTTTTTGCAAGAACCAGGCCATAAATAAATAAATAAATAAATAAATAAATAAATAAATCAAGAATTGTTATTCTTGTTTATGTGGGGGTGATGTATGGCTCCCCTGGGCTTTGAGTTTTACATGGCCACTTTGAAAACACAGAACACTGCTCAGGCACAAGCGATTCTGAGTCCTGCCTGGATATTTCTAATAAATATTACCTGCCTCTGATTTTATGGTATCTACAAGATAGTCACGCAATAAAATATTTTCAGACACTTGTATTAAGTTTACATTGTCAGCAAAGAGATAATGACCCCAAATTTTAAGATAAGATGTAGAGAAAACTTTAGTCATAATTTTGTTGAGTTTTGTTGATTGCCACTACAGTGATAATTTCATGCCTAGAACACAGTCTTTCAGGGTAAGTATAGACTGGTTAAGCTGGGTTGCTTCTAGATGGGAAACTTATAGGTGATTTGAATCATCTTTTAGTTTTTTGACATATCTATATGCATTTTTTCATTTCAAGTACGTTACTCTTGAAATGAAAAGATTCTTTTCAAAGATTAGTCCATAGGGAGAGCTGTTAAAACTAAGCCTAAAAATAGACCAAGTGGCATTAATGGGAGGTGGGGGATGGGCTCTGGGAAATTGAGAAGCTGATTATCTTCTAGCTGTTCCTGAGCTTGGCAGGCGCCTGCTTTCTGTTAGCTTGGAGGAAGTGCTGGCTGCCTGTCTTCTTCTGCAATGCTGTGCTTAAGCTGGGCTAGTGTGCCCACTTGCCCACTTGCCAGCAGGAGCAGGCTGGATCCCCAGAGTGGGATGGACTTCTCGTTCATTCTCAACCTGCGCCCACACCAGGCCCCTTTCTGCTTGACTTCTTCCATCTGGAAACCCGGAGTTCCCTCAGATCATCCTTAAGGCTGATGTGATTTCAACCTCAAGCTCTGAAGAGGGATGAATTTGCTACTCTCACAGAGCCCTGTCAGAGCTCTCTTGCCCTCCTGCTTTACCCTCCCCCTCCCTGCACCCCCTCCCCCATTTGTTTAAAGATCA
Organism: Grammomys surdaster; assembly: GCF_004785775.1. NCBI lineage: Eukaryota > Metazoa > Chordata > Mammalia > Rodentia > Muridae > Grammomys > Grammomys surdaster. Next base: position 8,097,692 of record NW_021604618.1, read on the forward strand.
TCAAGGGAGACGATTCTGAAAGGCCTTCTTTAGAATACTGTGCTGCTGCTTCCAGCCCCATCTTGTACTTAGTGCTGCAGCTTGCCTTATTATTCAGGAATGGACGGACTTAGGGGAAGTGTTCCAAAAGCTCAGGCTCAAAGACATATTATACCATTTCAGGGTATAGAAACACACTATCTCAGGCATCGTACCTGGGAGACATTCAGGTACAAGGATCAGAATGGTCACATCCATTGAGTCTGACCCTGCTTGTCGTGACTGGCTTGCCCCGTGACTTATCAGTTGTTAAACCTTCTAATAGTCTCAAGGTAAAGTTTTAATGTTGTACACGGAGAGCTGAGCTATGACTTAAGACTTGCCCTTTCCCTTCTCTAAGCACGGGCTCACACTCTGGGAAAGCAGCGATGCTAACTCTGCCTTTCCCACTTCAGAGAGCTAACTGTGAGGACCACACTGCTGTGGCAGATGAAGAAGTTCTCGATAGGCTGTGAGGGGTGGGGATAAATGTGATGGATGATGATAACTGTGCGGATGGTGAAGGTCAAGGTGGTGGGGGTAATAAAGAATTAAAGAAGACTTGGGAACGCCGAGGACTATCCTCTTCCTGTTCAATATGCTCCTAGCACTGCTCCCTGGCTCGCAATTCACAGTAATGGCTAGACAGAAACATAAAGCGGCTGTATCAGCCCTCTCCGCTTTACGCCATTGCGGCTCCCACGTTGCTTACTGACCGAGGCCTGATAGGCACCTTTCTTTGTCTGTGGGCATTCATTCCACGATTTATTTCACATCCTGGCTGGGAACTCCTTCTGTCCTGTAATTTCCAACACCTGGGGCCGCTCTTGATGTTTAATGATGTGTTAGTACCCAGAGCCAGCAGAACGGAAGAGCAGAATTATCCCATTGGGTTCTTGCACCCTTGACACGCTGTAGTTTGAGCAGGATTCTTACGTGCCTCTGTCTGACTCATGCTGCATGACCCCCGAACACAGTCTGCACAGTGTCTTGGATGAGCAATGGGCTTGGCCAGTTGGGGTTGGTATTGGCTCCCTTTCTCCCACCTTTTCTTGCTACCCATCCATTCTTCTATGAAGGCTTTAGGACTTCATTGAGTCTTGTAAGGTAGGCTTAGCAGGACCCCTTACCTCAGTAGGAAGGCACAGAATATCACGAAGTCTGTTTCAACAGAGGAAGCAGATATTCCCAGAATTCCTTCAGAGAAATGAATTCAATCTCTGGGCAGCAGAGTCTGAGGGCATTGAGGAACAAACAAAAGGAATATGTTTGCTTATGTGCAATAAAAGCCCTTTGTCAAGAGGAGTTTCTCTCCTGGTGAGATTTTGTTGTTCCTTCATGAACCTCAAAGGAGCCTGTGGAATTTTCCTCTCCCTTCACCTATGCTTCAGGATTCAGTCTTTACATGTTATACACATGGGCCGGAAATACAGCTCAGTTGTTAAGAGCTTGCCTAGAATGTGTACAAACCTAGGTTGGATCTAACAACAGTAACATATAACAAGGTGTGGTGATACACACCTCAAATCCCAGGACTTGGATGGTAGAGGCGGGAGATAAAAAGTTCAAGATCAGTTTTGGCTACATAGCAATTTTGAGGCCAGCCTGGGATATGTAAGACTATGTCTTAAAAGAAAAAATGTAGTACAGTACGTAAGACAGCAAGGCAAAGACATGAGGAGCCAGGCATTATTAGTGCGAAAGACCTAATCCAAGTGGGTCCTCACCATGGGAAGGGGGTCTTTTCCAGCAGTGTCACGTAATTCAACTTCATACACTCTCTCCAAATGAGGATTATAATACAGCCACAAAAATACACGAACCAGGGATAGGGAGATGGCTCAGTGGTTAAGAACACTGTCTACTCTTCCAGAGGACCCAGGTTCAATTCCTAGCACCCACATGACAGCTGACAACTGTCTGTGACTTCAGCTCCAGAGAATTTGACAGCCTCACACAAACAGAAAAACAAACAAAACCTCCCCAGACGGAATAGTTATCAAATATCATGCTTCCCTTAGATCCCTTTTGATTTTTGAGACAGAGTTTCTCTGGGTAGCCCTGGCTGTCCTAGAACTTGCTCTGTGGGTCAGACTGACCTTGAACTCTGAGAGCCTTTGCTTCCTGAGTGCTGGGATTAAAGGCATGTGCCACCACCACCAGGTACACAGTGCACCATTTTTACATCATTTATTTCTTTGTTTATTGTGTGTTAGTGTGCCATGGGTATGTGTATATGGCGCATGAATGGGTGTGTTGTGTGTGCATATGGCATTTGTGTGTGTGATGGATGGACACATGTGGAGGTTGCCAGGTATCTTATTTTCTTACTCTCTGTCTTATTCTCTTAAGACAGTTTCTACTGAACCTGGAGCTAAGCCCCAGTGATCCTCTTGTCTCCACCCCCTTGTCCAGAGCAGGGCTACAAGCCTGCAAACACATGCAGCTCTTTTACATGTACCAGGATCTAAACTCAGGTAGTCACGCATGAGCAGTCAGCACATTTATCACTGAGCCACCTCTCCAGCCTCCATTGCACGGCTTCCTCGGTCATCCCCCTGCTTATTACAGTGCATTGGAACCTTGGCATCATCTTCTGGTGGTTCCACTTCTCCTGCTGCCCCTTCCTGGGTTGCTACAGGTGTGGTCAGGAGCTTGGGTTCATGTCTGAGAGAAAATCATCTAGAGTTCTCTCCTGAGTGAGAGAGCTCGGGGCATCGGCTGCCTTGATTGCCCAGGCGGGCGGGAAACCTTGTGTTGAAGTTGCTCTGACCTCCCAGGGCTCACTTCTTTGTTCTGATGACCCCTGCTTCCATAAAAAATAACAGGTTGCTGATAAGCTGGCCCTCTGCTCTCCCTCTCAAACGTCGTTGGCTTGGGATCTGCACTCAGAGCAGGCCTCTCAAGTCTAAAAAGCCCTTGTGCTCTGTATTTTGACAGGTTGAGAAATCCAATCCATTTATTTTGAAAACCCATTAAGCCCAGCCAATGTGGGATATTTAGAAAGGCCAGAATTTTGCTTTTGGTCAGAAGGTCACTGCTGTCATAAAGGAAGTGAAACAAAATGTATTTTATCGTAGGGCTATAATTCCCAAACATTCTTTAAAAATACACTTTCAGTAAAATGAGACACAACAAAAGCACAGCGTATTGAATTGCCGGAAATTGCTGCCACTGTAAGCCCTCTTTGTTCAGGAGACTTATTCAATTTTGCATCCCCGGTTCTCAGACCCTGGAGAGGCACACAGTCAGTTGCTCAATAAACGCCTGCCGAGTGAGGAGTGAGTCCCAAAACAGTTTGCAACTACGCTTAAGGTTGTTCTAGGTATTAGCAGCGCTTGTTCCTGGTGGCAGTTAAGAATGGAGCCCTTCACTTCAGTGCTAGGGGGTTTTTGAAAGTGAGTTCTGGAATATGTGATTTGACTTACTCCAGCCATCTTGGTCACACTACTGATGAGACAGGTAACTGGCTTTTGTTAACCAGAGTCTCCAAAGATAACTTGATTGATCCTTCCGACCTTGGGAAGGGGGCAGAGGAGATGTTATTATTTTTGTGTTACCTTCAGGAAGGGTGCCTAGGCACAGATCACTACTTGAAATAAAATAACCTTACTAAAGGTGATCCCGAGTGTGTAATGTTCAGAACATGATATAACACCTCCTTTGATCTTCCCACAGCACTCCATTGTCTCCCCTTAGTGAGCATCTAGATGGCTCTCTTTTGGTTCTCTTCCTACATCTCCTGGACTCTTCTCCCCTATTTGTTTAGGCCCCGCTCTGGAGAATTACTAGACAACTGCAGCCCTAGGAGCTTGACTCTGCCTCCAGCATGATGGGCTGGTAGTGAGCCCCAAATAAGTATCCTATATTTGCCTAGTTGTCACAAAGAAGAAATTTACTTTTATTTTTTAATTTTCTCGAGACAAGGTCTGACTATGTTGCCCCAGTTGGCTTTGGAATTTACTACACAGACCAGGCTGGTCACGAACTTGTGAGTGTTCCTCCTACCTCTGCCTCCCAACAGCTGGGATTACAGACATGAGCTACCACCCCTACAAGAAGAAAATTTAAGACCTGAGACCAGAGCTGACTTTTAGAGTCTGGAGAGAGACACAATCAGTAGAGGTTCCTTTCTTTGCCGGAGTTGTGAACCAACTCAGAAATAAGACTAACAAGCAAGCTAATGGAGACATTAGAGAATATGGTGTGTAGCTGTAGTCAAATAACATTCTTTTTGTTTTAATTTAAATTTATTTTTATGTTATGCGTATGGGTGTTTTGCCTGTGTGTATGTGTGTGCACCACTTGTGTTCTTGGTGCCTACAGAATCCAGAAGAGGGTGTCAGATTCCCTAGGACTTGAATTATAGACAGTTGTGGGCCACCATGTGGGTGCTGACAATCAGACCCAGGTTTGATTAGAAATAGATGATTACCCATCTCTCCAGTCCCCAGAATATAACATTCTTAATACAGACTCTTGGAGCTAGGCAGGCCTTCCAGTACTTGACTAGGTTAGGCTGCCCTTTGTCAGGGCAGATAGCACTCATATGGTGCTGTTCAGTTTCTCCATCCAAACTGATCAAAACAATGCTTTCCCTCATGACAGGAGGGCTGAGTGGAGAGTTGGAGAGTTGAGGAAGTCAGTTATGTAAACTTTATTGGTATCTGTTCTCGTGAAGCATCGTCAGACAGAGTAACCACTCACATACCCACACAAATATAATAATTTGAAAATAAAATCCCATATCCAATCAAAATTTCTGAACTTTCTTGAAAAGCTAGAACGGACTATAGACCAGCACCAACTCTAGTTTCTCCACAGCACTGAAGTCTGGGACTTGAATAGACAGTGTGTGTACCCTCAGAGAGAAAGATGGCTACTTGGAGAGATGGTAGCTGGATAAATGGCTGCTGTCTGGACACATGGGTTAATCTTGGGAGTTTCACATGTTTCCCTGTGGTACTGCTCTCCTCACTTCTTACCCTCCTGTCCTCTATAGGCATTTAGCTTAATTCCTTGATTCCTTTTTGTTCAAATGTAGACTGGAGTTTCTTATTGAACCAACAACCCTACCTTTGTCAGTATTGCCCATTTCTAATGATTATTGTCTGCCTTTGATGCATGAATTAACTTATCAAAGTCCCTGTCCTTTTTTATCCCACATAACAAGTCCTCTTGCCTGGCAGAGAGGCAAGGTTTGTGTTTTTTGTTTTTTGTTTTTTTGTTTTGTTTTGTTTTGTTTTGAGAAGACAGGAGATGAAGTACAGAGACGCCTGACCTCCTGACCCACTAAACACATGAAGAAACTGAAGCTGGGTGTTATGGAGAAGGACACGTGGCTTGCAGGAGAAAGGTATCCATATGTAACTTCCCTCCTGCACTGTACCCATGGTTGCTTCTGCTTTACTGGGCACCACTGATGACCCACAGATGCACATCTGAGTGTGAGTTTCTGAACTATACTTTTTGGCTCCCTGTGGTGACACACTGGGTAGAGGCTTCAGACTGACTGTACAGATGAAAAGGAGAAATCACAGTCACATGAGGAGGCCTCCAAGAGTCACGGTCTTTAGCATGCCACCATTCTGGTTCCTGCAGAAATGCAAAGGCAATGAACCAGAAAGGAGGAGGCCATCCAGAGCAAGTCAGAGCTCACTCATGCTTTCTTGCTACCTACCTACCATCTGTAGAGCACATCCATGCTGCCCTTAAAAATGCTGTGTAGAGCTGGCCATGGTGGCTCAGGCTCAGGGATGTAATTCCAGCACCTGGGAGGTAGGGGAAAAGGATCACGATTTCAGGGCCAGCTTGGGCCCCATGAGACTCTATCTCAAAAAACAAAACAACTCTTTTAGCTGGAAACACTATCTTCCAGTAATTTGCCAAGAGGACAAACACACAAAGAAAGAGAGACAGACATCGGATGTGTTCTCTTGGCCTTTGAGAGACCACATACCTGCAAATCTACAAGAAGGGAGATATTGTAGACTTCCATGGAGTGGAATGCCCTGGAAATGTTACCATGGCAAAGCTGAAAGAGTTTACAGTGTCACCCAGCATGGCATTGTAGTAAACAAGAGATTTAAGGGCATGGTTCTTGTCAGAATAATAAATGTGCACCCTGAGCCTATGGTGTGTTCTGGGAACCCTTAATCACAGAAGAAGGAAAAGGTAAAGGTGCCCATACTCAACGGAAGCGCCAGCCTGTCCTGCCCAGAGAAACAGCCCTATGAGAGTAAATGGGGAAGAGCCTGAGTGGCTGGAGCCTCTTCTTGCAGCTCCCAGATACAACAAATAAAGCCAAAAGACATCAAGACTGCCAACAAAACAGAAAAGAGCATAAAGCAGAAGGACAAACGGCTTCTAGGATGAGAAGGTTGACGGATGGACAAACGGATGGGTAGATGGGCAGGCAGATCAGTGGGCTCATCTGGGGAGTATCATGATGCTCTTCTCTGTCACTGAGGGAAACACTTATGTTATTTTTAGAGACCTACTTATAACACTTGAAGTTCAAATGTCAAGGCTGAACAAACACAGATACTCCAACATTAAGGAAGTGCAACAGATTAACCCCTGGGCTTTGTGGTCACTTGCTCCTGGTGAATGCCTTTGGACTTCTTCATGTCTAAAGCTTCAGTACCATAATACCTTCCTCAAAAAGCCTCCTTAGAATTCGCTGAAATTCTTTTTGGAAAATACCAATAACCAGGCAGACAGGAAGAAGGAGGGAAGTAGCAAGAGATTCAGTGGCTAGGGTCCTGTTTTCTCTCGAGCACCTAGTAACTGCTTAGCTTTATCACACAAGTTAGCTTGCATTCCAGGTTACTAAAAAGTTCAGGGTGAGGGTGGGGAGCCCTGCCAAGGGTGGTGGCTGTGCCGTGAAGAACAAGGACACAGGCCTGTAACCTTGATTAAGCATGTCGTGTGGGAGCTGCATTCTGGTGGGTGGCTGTGAATGGAGTGTTCGATCCCTAGAACCCACAGTTGAAAAAGAAAAAAAGCTGGGCCCAGTGAGACAGACTTGTAAGCCCAGTGCTAATGGTGCAGAGACCAGTGGATCCCTGAAGCTCACTGGTTGTCTCAGGTCTTCACACGCATACATACACACATGCCCATGAGCACCCTTGAACTTTCACACATGCACATAGACAATGCTTAAAATATTAAAAAAAGATCTTTGTTTATAATAAAACTCTGACAACTGTAAGGTCAGCTGCTGACAGCTTCTCATTTAACAACCACAGCAGAGAGCTTCAAACTTTAAGCAAACCAATTCCCTGCTAAGGAGCCCCAGGAGTTCTTGGCTACATTTAATAGCCACGCTGGGTGTGGTTGCTCATGCCTGTAGAGCCAACTACTTGGAGGTTGAGGCAGTATGATTGCCTGAGCCCAGGAGTTCAAGGCAAGGCTGGCAACACCATGAAGCTTCTGCCTCAAAATCAAACCACCTGATGGTCTTGTCTCGATCCTCTAGCCCCACCACAGTGGGCTCAGGGTACCTGTTCCAGCCTCACCTTCCATCTTCTCCTTGGTCGTTATCAGTGTTCTGACACGCAGGCTCTGCTGTCCACCCGAGATCAGACCCTTCCTGTCCTGGTACCTGGGCATTTTCTGTTACTCAGGAAGAGAGTCTTGACCATGGCTGGCTCTGTTTTGACTCAGGTCTTCTCTTGGACACTATTTCCTGGAGTGTTCCTGTGCCAGTTTGTTTAAGGTATTGCCCACTCTCATTCCAACCTCGCCTGTCCAGCCTGTCTTCCACCTTCTCCCATTTTTACCATGGAGTTTGCCACTGTCAAAATATACCATGCTTATTAATCATTTGTTCATTGACCGTCTCCCTCTGTCTCCCAATGGAAACTCCTTCAGGAAGGTTTGGGTGTGTCTCAGTGACTGATCCACCAATGACATGGATGAACCTGACATCAAGATGTGCTCTGTAGATTCTTATGGCAGGGTTTAGCTCTAATTTTTCCCACCTTAGGACCCTTCGGAAAAAGCCAAACATTTTCTAGCTATGGGAAAAATATCCACCAGTTACCACAGACTTCAGACAGGGAGCTTTTTACTTTAGTTCTTGCTATCTTTCAAATATGAATTAAGAAGTCTGAATATGATCAGGAAGGAGCTCAAATCACAGATTTAGCCTGTCCATTGTAAGACCAGTCAAGCCAAAAACATGCCCAGTGAATGGGAACTACAGAGATGGCTCAGTGCACAAGATTTAGAACGGCCGTTCAAGTCCCTAGAGGCCCCACAAAGTGGGTCATGATTGTGTGTATTTCCAATGCTCCTACAGCAAGATGGAGCAGATGGAGCAGAGACAGGAGAATCCCTGGAAACTCTGGGGCCAGCCATCCTGGCACTTGCAGCAGTCAACATGAAAGAAATCCTGTCTCAGGACAAGGGGAAGGTGAGTCTGGCACCTGAGGTTGTCCTCTGACCAGCAGAAATATGACGTGACATATGTGTCCCTGCACTTACACACATACATGTAAACACCATAAATACCTACATTTCTCTGTCGCACATAGAAAAAACGCCAAGCTCACAGCTGTGGGACCAGACAAGGATGAGGATAATTGCCATTCAAGAGGAAACTGAGGGTGGAGTCAAGTGGTACTCTCGGCTGACCCTGGGTGGGAGAAGGGTGGCAAGGGAAGCTTGTGTGACCTTTGCTAGAATTGGCAGGTGGTATTGTTTAGTGAGGTAATTTGTGCCTGGCTGGTCCTGCCCGTGGAGATGCATGTTGTAGGGGGATGCTGGCAGATCCAAGACCCTGTGCTTCTGCAAACTGCTGCTGCTGCTTAATGAGCCAGCCAGCCATTCAAGTGCCTCCTACATTGTGGCAGCACTTGCAAATTGAGCAGCTGAAGGAACATACTGGAGAGCAGGGGAGCTGATCCTTGACCAAAGTCTCATACTGGCCTTTTGACCTGAATGTCTAACACCTGTAATTGCAGCCGTGATGACATCTTTGCCTTATTCCAATCTCTTACGTCCACATCTGCTTCAGGGCCTTTGCATAGGCTGTTCCCTCTGCCTAGGACCCTTCCCCACCAGATTTTTGTCTGGCTGTTTCAAGGACCTACTGTATATCTTTGCTACAGTGTGGCTTCTGGGAGAGGCCTTTGCTAACTACACAGTTTACAAAGAGCACCTGCCTTCAGTCTCCAACTCACCTGCCATTCTTCCTATGTGAACCAGTTTACTGTAAGTTTCTGAAGAGAGGGAAAATTTATCTTGTTTACTATCTACCTCCCAGAACTACAACTACCTCAAAATATTAAAGACAGCAAGAACCAATCAGATTTATAGGATGAATATAGAAGGCACAGCAGGGTGAGCCATAAAGTTATGGAAGGCTCATGTGAGTGCACAGAGTGAAGAAGACAGGAAGTGTAGCAAGAAGGGCACAGGAGGATGGTTCGGGAGCCCTACAGGACACAGGCACAAATACATACTTTTTCTTTTCAATAGAAGAAAGCAGACTAGGAGCCAGGCAGTGGTGGCACACACTTTTAGTCCCAGCACTCTGGAGGCAGAAGCAGGTGGATCTCTGAGTTCAAGGCCAGCCTAGTCTACAGAGTTAGTTCCAGGACAGCCAGGGCTACACAGAGAAACCCCATCCTAAAAAACCAAATAAATAAATAAATAAATAAATAAATAAATGAAAGATCAGAGTGTAACTGTAATAATTGTCATTCTTGAAACTGCCTGGTCCCAAACACATTTCTTTTACAGTTAGCCACATGGTTCAACAGCCACCAGGTACACCCAGACATTCTTTCTAAGTGACAGGGAACTAATTTAAAATTATTTTTCACGGAGGTTAAAATGTACAGATATATAGCTTAGTGAATGAGCTTTTTATAATTTTTATATTTATTTTTGTGTGTGTTCATGTAGATATGTACATACCACAGAGTATGTCTGGAGATCAAGTGACAGTCTCAGGGGCTGGTCCTTGCCTTACACCTTATTTGGAACAGGGTCTCCTGTTTGCCACTGTGTTGAATAACCTACAATAGTTGGCCATGAGCTTCTGAGGGATTCTCTCATGCTCATCTCCCATCTTGCAGTAAGGAGTCTGGGGTTACAGAACCATGCCTCTGAACCTAGATTTATACAGAGATCTTGTGATCTGAACTCAGGTCATCTGGCTTTGTTTGCTTGTTTTGTTTTTTCGCGGTAGGATTTCTCTGTGTAGCCTTGGATGTTCTGGGACTCCATCTGTAGACCAAGGCCCACACTGTCTTCACTGTCTTCTTGGGGCTTTCTTGGGCCCCTCCTGAACTTTCCTCCCTTTTATTTTTATTAGTCTTGATTTGCCTTTTGTTTTTGCTTTGCATACACTCTGAACTTATTAAATATCACTGACCTTCGGTCTTCTCGAGATCTTAAACTTGGTCAAGGGTGAAATCTATCTGGTTTTGCTTACCACTAGAGTTCCATGCCAATCACAGTGCCTAGCATACAGTAGGGTCTCATAAATAAATTACCAATAGATAAATTCATAGCTGGCTGGATGAATGAATGAATGAATGAATGAGTATTCTGTAAGTGGTCAAGGATGCAGAACACCAAAGTATCATGCTTAAAGGTGCACCATAGCAATGCTGGTTCAATACGACAATGACCAAGTAAAGGATGTATTATTATATTCGATTGAACTCAAAGCCAAAGTCATCCATTCCCTTTGAACTCAATGTGACAGAATAGAGTTGGAGCATTATCTTCTGAGGCAGCTAACTGTTACAGAAGAAGGAAGGCTGGGGGAGGGACTTCAGGCCCAAATCAAGTGCTTCAGAGGCTGTAGTAGTATCCTCTCCCAGATCCCAGATATTCACACAACCTGGCCTGAGAGATTAGAACTGGTTTTCCTGTGACTCCCTGCTGTTATCTGACCCAACCTGCTGCCTGACCTTGCAGGAGGCTGAGCCTGGGCCCCACCTCAAAGGGGCCCTACATCTTCACAGTAAAACTACCTCCAGCTCTTCCGTGGGGTTGGAGTGAAAATGTCCCACTGACTATGGAGGAGGAGAGGATTGGTCTCTAGAATGACCTCCTGTCCATCACCTAAGCCTGATGGCTTAGGTGCCATAGGAGTGGAGACTTACCATCATAACCAAAGATAGGAAATGTGCAATGTATTTCCTGCTAACTGGGTGAGCCTTCTGATGTCTTAGATCTCAGTCTCCCGTGAAATTGAGTGGGGATAACTTCCACAGTCTATGGCACACCTCAGGAAAGAGCTCTCAACTATTCTGAATGAACAGCTAAAGGGTGTGCCAATTCTTTTAAGGGATTTGAAGGATTTCCATGTAGAACAAAAGCCAGACGAGCTGTCTGTGATTCTGGGGCGCTCAGCAAGCAGTAAATGATGATTACAGCGTGTTTGCTTTTGACTCAAATGAAAAGAAGAACTGTCTGTTAACTATAGCAGTCAGAAAAACTGAGCTGAACACCCAGCAGGGGACTGAGTTGTCTCACCCCATCTCTGGTGGAGTCTGAGTCTGGCCTGAGCTATGTGCTCCATTCTAGGATATACGTAATGGGTGCTGTGTGTGTCTGCTATTCCTAAGGGAGGTCTTGACACAGGAGCAGGGAAGGGTGCTTAGCACAACTTAAAAACCATTAATAGTTCAACATGCTGGCTCTGGGCATCTATGTTCATTGAACACCATAGCCCTGTACAGTGAGCCTGGTAGTTATCACCATGCTCTAGCTGAGGAAACAGACTATGCAGGTAACTAACTCATCCAAGGTCACACAGCTAGGAAGCACAGAGCCGGGACTCAGCTCCTCATGGCTAAATTGCTTTCCACTCTCCTCCCCTCGGCTTTCAAACACTACCTCCCTGCTTCCTTTTATTCAAGCGTAGAAACCAGAGCTTTAAAAAGTGACTTCTACCAAGAACATTCAGCAGAATGAGACCGACGTAGAACCACAACTCACAGTGACACAAAAGGCCCGAACCAGAGGAAATTACCCCGCACAATTTGCAAATCACCTCGACAGAGTCTTCTGGGCAAAATGAAGGCTAATTTTAAAACATCCACATCCTCTGGGCCTCGCCCTTCCCCCCAGAGGTTCTTGGGGCTATTCAAGCAAAAATCCCTCCGCTCTCATTTGCATTGTTCTTGGGAGGGGAAAGTGAGCAAGCTCTGAGGTGTCACTCCCCTGAGAGGGGCAGCAGGATCACACCTCATTTGGCACAGCCAGATCGGGCGAGAATCTGTGCAAAGTTGGCCTACTGTCCAAATGAGTTAATTAGTCAGCGTTGTCCCCAGAGAAGGGAGACGATTGACCTTTCACAAGAACATGAATGTGCCCCACCCAGTGACAAGAAATGAGGGCACTGGTCACTTGATAAAAACACAGGCTTGGGAGAGCTATAGTGAGAGCTTCCACCATGTTGGACCCTGTGCTGTGGGGGCTGCGGGACACCATCTCGATCAATGTGCACTCCCTGGAGATTCAGGGAGGCCCTGGATGGTGAAGTGTGTCAGTTGACAGCATTTGGGAAACACAGAGAATTTCCCCAGGTTTACACAGCAGTTCACTCATTTATTTTAGAATCATGTTTAGTGTGTGTGTGTGTGTGTGTGTGAGCATCTGTGCTGCAGTGTATGTATGTGTATGGAGGTTAGACAAGAACTTTTGGGAGTCAGTTCTCTCCTTCCACCATATGTGCCCCGGGTTCATCAGGGCACTGTTCGTCAGGCTTGGCAGCAAGTCCATTTTCCCACAGAGCCATCTCAAAGGCCACAGAACGGTTTATTATAATGATCACGAAGGTCCCAGATATGACCATAAGGTCACTGTATTAATATTTCCCAACTCCTTCCCTTGAGCCTCTTTGGGACTCATCTACTTGTCTGTGGGTCTCAGTCCCAGGCCAGTCCCCAAACATTCACTGTCCTCGAGTCCTGGAGATGGTCAGATAATTGTGACTTTTTTTTTTTTTTTTTTTTTTTTTTTTTTAGTCATAAGAATGAAAACAACTTTCACCTCCAGGAAATTTCCAAACCGGGCAGAATGTTCTTGGCTATCCATGGCCTCCTGGGGCCCCAAGCTTTGTGTCCCTGAGGTGTAGGGAGACTAGTGTGCAAGGGGGCCATTTGTCATTAGAACAACAAGGCCGGTAGCGGTGAGGCTCTCGCCTTATCAGAGCGGTTGGCCTAGCTGGATTCTATTAATGGCTGAATGCTGTTGGAGTTGGCAGATCCAGGAAACAGTGTACATGGCGACCCCGGGCCCCAGCTCGAAGCCTCTCTGAAACTGTATTATTGTAGTGGCATAATTGTGATTAGGGACAGTTCCCTGAGGAAGAGCAGACCTTTGATGATTGAGTCACTTCCTTTCCACTCCACTTCAGTGTGATAGCGTGGCTGGGCCCATGGACATACTCACCCTTGGCTGGCCAGAGACTTTAGAGTCCCACAGTTAAAGCTCTCTAACACGGACAGCCCAACTCCTCCCCCAAACTAGGATGCTGGCGAGAGGAAAGCAGGACAGAGACTCTCTCTCTGTCTCTGTCTCTCTCTCTCTCTGTCTCTCTCTCTCTCTCTGTCTCTCTCTCTCTTTTTTTTTTTCTACTTTTGGTTCCAGCAAGTGCTGTGGAACTGGAGAGACCAGGCTTTATAAGGGTCACCAACTGTGTGGCTTTGGCAGGTTCATTCTCTGAGTTTTAGTTTCCTCACTAAAAAAATGGGAGATGACAAACAATTATTGATATGCTTGTCTGGAGGATTGAATGGAATTAATTTAATCACACTTAATTAGCTATTAGTATCACTATTGTATTTCTTGTTTTCTTTTCCCTCCCCAAATCAACTGAACTTCTTAAAGGGGAAGGTTCAAGGGACGACATGACTAGCTGTAATGGCCTAGAGGACAGCCAGGTTCCAGTCTCTGGGACCTCCAGGGAGATTCCCTGGGACACAGCAACCTGAAATAGAGCCCATCTCTCTCACACTGTCCTTGGCATACATCTCCAGTACCACTGGGTGCTGTCCTTGTCCACCCATGCCGCCCGAGGCTGCTGGAAGCTTTTCCCCAAAACGGCCCCACAAACAGGCTCCCCTGAATCACGCTTATCTCAGCCTGGGTCAGGCTTCAGAGAGAAAAATACCCTCTGTGCACAGGGTGGGAACAAAGTTTGTCAAACAAAGGGCTCTGCCCTTTTTACTGGAACTGCTGTGAGTGGGGACCCTCATAACTGCTTTCTGAGGGGCCTGGGGTGGAGTGTGCTGACCTGGGCTGCCTCATTCAGCACTCAGCAGGGGGTGTAATAGAGGCAGAGTGGGGGGACAGCCTGGTGGGCTCCAGTCTGTTGTCTTGGGATCACATCTGTCACGTAGTGGTTTCATGCTCTTAGGAAAGTCACTTTTCCTATCAGAGCCTCTATTTCTTCATCTGGTAAATGGGAGTAAAAATATCCTTCTCAGAGTGCTGTGGTCGGGATGAAATTAGATATCTATGCAAAACACTTGGTCTAGTTACACATACAGCAAATAGTCAGTAAATGTTAGATGCTTAATGAGGGAGGTAAGGGAGGCCCTTTGACGGACTCAATCCCACAAAGAGCAGCTCTCCCACCGCCCAGAAAGGCCTGTGAGACATAATACAGTTCAGGCACTGCTTACTAGCATTCGTTACCCATTCATATACTGGGATTTCTAGCAAACTGTTTTTGTTTATCTTTCCTTTCTTTTCCTTTCCTTTCTTCCACATCTTAGTTAGATCTATTGCTGTGATAAAATACTGACCAAAAGCAACTTGGGGAGGAATGAGTTTATTTAGTTTACCTATCCTGTGTCATAGTCCATTGAGGAAGATCAAGGCAGGAACTCAAGTCAGGAACCTGGAGGCAGGAGCTGATACAGAAACCATGAAGGGATGCTGTTTACTGGCTTGCTTCCTTGTAGCAGCCAGGACCGTCTGCAGTGAGCTGGGTCTTCCCACATCATTATTCAAGAGGATGCACTACAGGCGTGTGAACAGATAAATCTTATGGAGGCATTTTCTCCGTTGAAGTTCCCTCTTCGAGATGATTCTAGCTGTGTCAAGTTGACATAAAACTGACCAGTAAGTTAGCTGTGTGGGTGCACATGAGGCACGTTGTACATGTGGAGGTCAGAGGTCAAATTGCAGGAGTCAGTTTTTTTCCTCCAACCCTGTGGGCCCTGGCCATCAAACTCAGGTTGTCAGGTTTGTCAACAGATGCGCTCATCTCACTGAGCACTCTCCTTGGCTCCTTGTAAACTCTTTAAAGACAGAGACCTTATATATTTTATTTACCTCTGTGTACCTCGTATTAGTACATTCATTTAAAAATATTTTATATGTATGAGTGCTTTACCTGTGCGTATATGTCTTTGTACCACATTCATGTGTGGTGTTCATAGACATCAGAAGAGGAAGTCTGATGCCCTGGAATTAGGGTTACAGACAGTTGTGTGTTGCCTTGTGGGTGCTGAAAGTTGAACCTGGGTTCCCTGGAAGAACAGCCAGTGCTCTTAACTTCTTCACTACTGAGACATCTTGCTAGTCCCTAGTGTATTCATAAAAAAAAAAAAAAAAAAAAAAAAAAAAAAGGCTGCTCTAAAAGGTGACCACAAACTGAGTAGCTTAAAACAATGCAAACTTATTACCTTCCAAGTCTGAGGTTGGAAGCCTGATATGGGTCTCCGGAGGTCAGTGTCAGGGTGCCAGAGAGCCATGCACCCCTGGAGTCTTGAGAGACAATTTCAAGGTTGCTTGGGCTTCCTTCCTCTACTTTCCAAACTAGCCTGACAGGCATCTTCAGGTTAGAAGTTTGCTTTGAAGGACCCCTGTGATTGTATTGGACCCATGAAGGTAATCCTGGTTGCCCATCTCACCAGTAGCTGAACACCACAGTAACCCCACCTATAAGTGTCACACCCTACCTCTGTCAGGTAGCACAGGGTCTCCAGGGATAGGTCATCTTGAGGGAGCTGCAGTTTTGCCCACCACACCCAGGATGAGATAAAGTGGACAAATGCCAGGTGCTAGCAGCAATGTGTATGCTTTAGGGGGAGCCTCCTGTTGAGGACAGCCAAAGATTTGACAGCCTCCCCAGGGACAAAACAATCACTTGTGAGCTGGGCCTGGGGACATATGCCTGTATTCCCAGCACTTAGGAGGTGGAGGCAGGAGGATCAGGAATTCAAGGTCATTGTTGGCTACTTAGCAAGTCCAAATCCAGGCTGGGCCACTTGAGACCTTATCTCTAAAACAAATACACAAGCAAACAAAGTCACTTTTGAGAATGGTCGTAGTGCACGTGATTGCAACGTAGGTTGGAGAGGATATCAGTGGAGGAGATATGGAGTCTCCCAAATACACGGGAATATTTCTACAATAACTACTCTGAGGACCAATTAGGTGCTAAGTGTTGAGGAGAGAGAGATAAGCAAGATGGCCATTGCTGCCTTCTAGGAACCATCAAGCTGAGGAAAATCTTCAGAAGCATTATGGATGGCACCAGGGTTTGGCACGGGGAAAGGCTACAGACAGAGGAAAGCATGACTTTTAGAGGTAGTATCATGGTTGTCACAAACTCAGAGTCTATAGCCTGGACTGTCTGGATTTGGAGTCTGACTGCCCCATATACTGGTTGTGTTACATGTGACAAGAAGTAGAAATAATAGCAAGACTTGTGTTGTTGGGAGAATGCCACGAGATAGGCACAGTACTTGAAAGAGTGCCTGGAATTGCAAAAGCCGCTTGCTGGCTAACATTGTCATCTTATTCTTTTCTCAGCCATAACATAGCAGGCAAGGCATGCAGGATACTCCAGCAGCTAGCGGAAGGTCACAGTTTTGATGACTGATGTTGTCCGGTAGAAATGCTCTTTTGGATGTGGATTTTTCCATTTTAAGTTTCCCAGGGTGAGGTACTCAGGATTCGTCATTTATTCTGATGAATCCCCAAACACCTCTTCCTACAGGCCAATTGATGAGCATTGAGTTTGACCAGAGGCAGCTCAGATTTTCCACCAGAGACCAAACCTCTCAGTGTTCTTCACAGGACCCTGGTGCCAGATTCTAGGGCTGGAGATCTGAAGATCAGCAGCTCAGGAGCCATTCTGATGGTTGGGGGAGGGGTCCTAGACTCCCCAAGGAAATTTTCATTTAGCCTCTGTTGTCTTTCAGAACAGATTTGGAGACACCATTCAGGATAGCCACATCCTCAGATCTTACCCCTTCTTTAACCCGGTACTAATGGCTGATGGGTAAGCACACACATCTGTTATCAGAGGCTAAAACAGGATTGTTTAAGGCATTTTCTCCACGGAGGTGCCAAAATTGCACTCTGATCAGACAGGAAGTCCTATTGCTTGAAAGGAGCCAATGCTATCAAGAGAAAACACATCAGGGCCTGTCCTCTTGGGAGGGAACTGTGACTAATCAACAAGGCTCCTCTCCAGCTGGCCTCTGGGCCTTTGTTCAGCCCCAACAGGTCAGGGAAAGTTTGAGCAGTCCAGAGTTATAAGAGGGGCAGTTCCAGAACTTTCCCTTCATTTTTTCTAACCAAGGGATCGGTGCAGGAGGCTAACTCTGGCAAACTAATCCAAATCTACCAGGAAGATTTAATCATGTTAGTCTCCTACTTGAAGCACATCGAGGGCACCCTAATACGGTCTGCCAAGGCCCTTATGACCTGAGCTTGGTGGCCCAACTCTGCCTTCTGTCTTGTCTGACATCCTCCCAAATAGCATTCTTTCTTCAATTTCTTCAATGAGTCTGGCACTCCCAGTGCCAGTGGACCTAGGAGACCAGAACTACAGACCTGAGAAGGAGGTCCTGTAGAACTCAGAAACGAATGAGACAGACCCCAGCTTCAAGCAACTACTGTCAGAGTGGCTTCCTGTGTGCCTCTGTTCAAGTATGTGCACTTCCTAAGGACAGGAGACTTGTCTGAGACCTCAGGTTTTCAGAGAACATCTATAGCAGTAACCTTGAGGTCTGTAGGAAATACCATCACCAATAAGGGTCATTTGATGAGTGTGTGCCATATGCCACACTCTGCTGAAGACTTCTTGTGCCTTCCTACAATGACTGTGGGGTAGGAATTTTGCCCTCACATTATAGATAAGAAAGTTAAGGTCATTTACTCCTTAGGTAGTGGTAAGATAGAAACCAGAGTCCAGGTTTTTAAGAGCCTAGGTCTGTCCATAAGTCAAAGGTTTATTGCCTTTTATGTGTAGACACATACGTGGAGCTGCTACTGGCTGATCTGTTGCCAGGCTTGGGGGAGGGGGGGGGCTTCAGGAAGAGTAAGAAGATGTGATCCGGGTGGGACCTCTGTTGTTTGGCCTCATTTCAAACAAAGATGACAGCAGGGAACTAAAGCCCCTGACTTCCCTCCTCTGAAGACCAAAGCAGGCCAAAAATAGGAAAGACAGGAAGCATTTGATCCCTAAGTGTCACATGAATACAAACATCCTGCCAACTCTGCCATGAGGGAGTGGCTGAGAGCAGCTGCCACAAAGGGGCCATCTAGGAGGTCAGCTTGCTGGGTGGCAGGCAGCTAGACCTTCTGGGACCGATATGGGTCTGGGGTAGGCTGACAGGTTGAGCACCTGAGCATTTGGGTTGTGGAGAAAGACAACAGACAATATCCATCCACTCTTGTCTTTACCCCTAGTCACGTCCCATTGCTGAGCCCATGGCTGACTTTGGCTTAAGGTCTCTCTAAGGCCCTTCCTGGACCTTTCTTTGACTTCTTTCCACCTACTATTCCTTCTCTTTGCCTAACTCACGTCAGACCATCACATTCTGATGCTTTCTCTGTGTCCTGTGGATTTTTCCTCAATACAGCTTTTCATGCTCAATCTGTTCTTGGCCTATGCTTTTTGGAGAACCTGGGCTAACTGTGAAACCATCTAAGCTCAGAAAAAAAAACAAATTTAGAAAGACAAAGGACTCTTCCTTTAAAATACATTTTAAAAAGATTTATTTTATTTTATGTGTTTGAGTATGTTGCCTGCATGTACATATGTGTACCAAAGGCATGTCTGGTACTAGCAGAGGTCAGAAGAGGGTATTGGATCCCCTGGACCTGGTATGGGTGGTTGTGAGCCACCACGTGGTTGCTGAGAACTGACACTAGATCCTCCGCACAGGCAATAAGTTGGTCCTAACCACTGAGCCTTCTCCCTAGACTTAACAAGGACTTTATGAGGTAATACAGTGAACTCATGGATGGCAGGAAATGGGTTTTCCAGCTAGCAGGCCGCATCTTTGACATCGTGTATGTTTGACATGGGAAGAGAGATAAGACCTGTGTGAGAATTTCAAAATAGGCCCCTCCCACCTTTATCCAACATTCACCAGCTTGAAGGCTTCAAGGGTGTATACAGTACCTGTTTTATTTACATCACTCCTAGACACTCCAGTCCCCAAAGCTTGGGCCCCTGACTGCAATGGTGGAAGTACCATTCACATGAGAGGGGTTGTTACTGCTTTTCAACTAAGGCAGAGGCAGTGTGAACAGATAGACACCAGCAAATGGATGCGCATGCAGCAAAGCAGAAGATAGCTGGAATCAAGGGGGAGCTCTCCCCAGTTAGAGGAAATGGCACCAGCATTGGTCCAGGCACTTGCCCTGGGGAGGCTTTCTGCCAATGTCTTTTGCACCTGGAAGGGAACAGCACTGCCTCATGGCTTCCGTCCTGCTAATTACCATGGTATGTCTCCCCAGTGACACTGAGCTCCGTGTCCTGATAAGGTGCTCCCTAATAGTCTCCCATTTCCCTGCTGACACCAGAAAATAGGCCTGATGTGGTGAGCGTACTGCGCTGAGCGAGGCATAGCTGTCACCCCAGCCCCCCAGCCTGAATCATTAGTGGATCAGAATCAATAGTGTTCAGGCAACCCCTGCTCCTTGGAAGCATTTATTTGGCACACTTGCTATTTGTCAAGAAGTTCCGTTCTCTAACACTGCACGGTCTACGGCCCTGGCGCCTGAGTCTTTCCTTCTTTCACAAAGTGCTGAGGGGAGTTTGCAAGCTCCACACAGCATCAGCTTTCTCTCTCTCTGGAACGGAAAAAAAAAGGGGGGGGGTATTTTTGTAACCACCAGGTTGTAGGCCTTCCTGGCGGCTCATTGGTGACAAGCAACAGTGTTCAACTATGGGGAACATAAGCAAAGGCAGGCGTAAGGTAAAGTCTAATTGGAACTCAACAGTGGGGCAAGGTCATCACTAGCCAAGCTGCTAGAAGTCATGTTCAAGACTGAGGACGTTAGTTGCGTCTATGTTAGGCTACTTGCCTCCCACTCAGCTAACAGAGAGTGAGCCAGTTAGAATAACTGAGTATCCATTTCAGAAGAGGAAAAGAAGCTGAAGGGCTAATGCCCAGTGTGTGGCAAGTCAGATCCCCTCAGCCTTTTAGACTTTCCTATTAGGACTGTCGAGGAAATAAGATCTAGAAGCTATGGAAGGAGCCTGGCACTGGACACAGACCAGTCCACTGAGTGACAGCCAGTGCTTGAAACAGAGTTGGAAATATTAGACAGTTCAAGAATCTGGAGGGAGGTGTGACCCTGGGGACACCTTGGAACCTTTGCAAAATGCTTCTGAGTATTACTGTCCACAGAACGTTTTTAGCTTATCTGTCTTCAATGAAAGCTGTTCATTTTACTGGTCTAATGGGAGCAGTGTGCACCTTCTGATGAGTTGGAGACACACACAGATGTCTCTTGAGATGCTGAGAAGAGCATTGTGAGTCTTGTTTCTAGACAGATACTGGGAAACAGAAAGAGTGGCATCCATGGAAGATACCTTGATCTTTTTTTAGACTTCCAACTCCTTGTAGAAGGAGGGCAGAAGCTGTAATCTCTAGCACTAAGCCTGGCGTTTGAATTGGCCCAGAAAACATTTTATGAATGAATGAATGAATGAATGAATGAATGAATACTAGGAGGCCAATCAAGACCACCAGTTGGCTAATCGTAGAGGGTTACCCTTGCTGTCCACATCTCCTTATAGAACCAAAATGGGGACTCGGCGTGGATTTTGGGAGTCCGGAGCTGAAACCGACCTCATTAGGTTTTCTAATCTGAAGCTTTAATGCTTGGTGGAGTGGAGGGGAGAAAGAATGGAGGAGCCAGTGGGGGAATTCATAATTCAAAGGTGGGGCTTGGAGGAGAGGAAATTGGGGGTGGTCAGGAAATGCCTGTAGAGACCCAGGGTTGGGACAATGGCCAGGAGCTTCGTTTAGTTCTGACTTGTACTAACTAGGGGTTTTCTTTTCATTTAAGTGGCCATGGCTGGAGAGGGAGGCCTGCTCTATGCTACTTCTTTCCAAAAGAACTTGCTCAATAGCAATACAGGAAGTGCCACAGATGTTCTTGACCAGAGACCGTGTGTAGGTTGAAGAATCTGCCTTTGGAGTACAGATGACTAGGAGACCACAGTGGTCCTCAGGAGGACCGGAGATATCCTCCTGGGTGAAGTGTAGGGTTAATGGTAATCTTATAGGATAGAAGAGATGTGGATACATCCAGACAAAAGGACACAGGCAGTGATGGAGTCAATGCAGAGAAAAATGGTTGGACAGTGCAATGCCTTTGAGCCCAGGTATCCTAGAAAACTGAGATGTGGGCTGTTCAAAGAAAGGAGAAACAGGGAAGATTTGATCAAGCCAAGCAGAGCCTTTAATATCAAGCCAACATATTATTTCTGATTCACACATTACTTTTTGTGTATGAATAAATGAATGACTAGATGAATATAAAAATGAACAGTGGATGAGCAAGAAGGAAGTTTGACTAAATCTGTCCAATCCAGTGATGGCTGTCAAGAGTCACCCTCCCAGGTGAGCCCTTTGCCTCAATGCCACAGAACCAAGAAGCCATCTGTGAGCTGCAGCCAGGATCCTGGTAGTGGCATGCCAGAGCTTCTGGGAGAATGTCTATAACCATGTGAAGATCTCCACATATCTCTCTCACCACCCAACAAACTGGTTTAGCCACTTAGGCTAATAAGGTAAGTTAAATAAAACAGCGTTTCCCCTGAGTAAAATTTTAGGGGTGTCAAGATCTGTTTCCAAACTGCTCACTTTACTCATTGACCCCCTTAGATAATGTCTGAAGTTCCATAATGGAAGTCTCATCTCTTAGCCAGAAGCTGGAGTACCTGACATCCAGTGCTGTGTCCTGTGGTTGACAGGACATCCAGTGCTGGGCCCTGTGGCAAGTGGAGGATGGGAAGGCAGGTATTGACAGAAAAGATGTAACCTGAGCCCTGAAAATGGAAGGTTTTCAGGGACTTGGTGGGAGACCAGTGACAGGAGGAGCCAGAGTTAAACCAAGTTGGCTAAGGGCAGTTTTGCAGAGTTCTAACAACAAATCCTGACATGTTATTAGGTGTCCAGTTATTAACGAAAATGTCTCATACACTCAGTCTGATCGCAATATCAGTGCAGTGATTGAAATGGCTGCATTAAGCAGCTAAATCCATAATCATTGGCTTCTCCACTGTAGGGGAGCTTGGTTAATCCTAACACTAGCAGGTTGCAGGACCTCATCAACAGAGCCTGCGGCAGAGTGAGGGATGCTGCTCTCAGGATCCCAAGGAGACCTGGGGAACTCTGGAGGATGGAAGTGCTCATTCTTACTGTAAAAATCTCCCGAGAACAGCAGACTGTTCAAGGATCAGTGTGGGGACCATTTTTCTTCAGTGGAACTTGCCTTACAAAATTCCAGGCTGCATATTTCCTGGTTATAATAGTTTGGAGAAAAATATTGCTAAATGACTGCATAAACAATTTTAATTGGCCTGAGCTCCCAAAATGTGCTATTTTTGTGCTGTTGCCAAGCATTTTTTTTTTTACTAGCTAATTATGCCCAGCATTTAACTTTTGGAAGAAAAAAAAAAGAAAGAAAGAGAAGAAACAGGAAATAAGGCATTCATTACTGGAGTGACAACTTTGGACAAGCCCACATTTCAACATCCATTGTGTAACTTCCTCTCCCTAGCTTACAGTTAGTTGTTCCATGAGGCCACTGGAAACAAACACCTCCTTTAGTGGGGGATGGGAGGTCGTTTGTTCAATTCAAAATGCCTGTCTATTTTCACCTCAGGCAGAGGGACAGGTTCCCTCAGGCCACTGGAGCCCACCTCATGAGTCTCCTCCTTGTTGTGAAATTCTCCAACGAAGGCTTCTGGCGAGTGGTTTGCCTGGGCTCTGCTGTCACGGGCAGTGATGTGCCTGCTGTTTATGCAACACTTCAAGGCTCCTGGGGATTCAGCTAACTCTCAGAGTGACACCTCCTACCTCCCCCGAAAGAATAAAATACAGTGAATCCCAGTTTTTTAGGCAAAGACTCTCAGAAAGTAAAGTTAGACCACTTATTATATTAAAATCTTTACAGTGTGTGTTATGTATGCATAGAAACCACACAGATGCTGAAGTTCAAAAACCATGTGGTTCCCACAAGGATCAAAAATATATTGTTGCCAGTGCCCTGAGACCCTCTCTTTTACCCCTGTCCAATCTCTATTCCCCTTCTCCCTCAAAGGTTCTGATGTTATTTAAGCTTCATTATAAATAGAGCCATCTAATATGTGGTATGTGTGCTTTTGTTTTAACGTATGGTGCCTGTTGTTCTACTTGGCTGTATGCCTCAACGCTGTATCACATTCAATACCATTACTATATAGATTCCGTATATCAATATAATGTGGGTCATCCATCTAACTATAAAGGACATATAGGCTATTTCCAGTGCGTAGCTCTTCTGATTGATGCATCTTTGAGTTGGTGCACATGGTCACAGATTCTGGCTAAGCATCAATAAGGAACTGATAGGCGGGTCATGCATATAGTTGGGGTCTGTGCTCAAATTTTATGGCCTAGAGGCCGGTTTGAAAGGCGGTGTATGTGCATGGGCTCTGCTCCTTTCCACAATACTTGGTACTGTCCATCGTTTTAATTGTAGTGGTTTTTTTTTTTTTGTCATACTCAGTATGTTTTAATTTGCTTGCCACCCTAGATCTTAATATGGAGGAACATATCTTTATGTGTGCGTTTATATTGCATTTAGAATAGCAATTGAAAAATAGTTACAAGTAATTGGAATCAGGAAAATGTTACTGTGACAGGAGAGAAAATTGCCCTGAAGTACTCTATTGTATTACAGAACTTTAGAACACCCATGGCAGACTAGAGCCGTGCTAGGTAATGTAGGGGAATCACAAAAGTTCATCACCAGTTCACTGTTAATATCCTTTCAAGCAATAAGTCCTTGATATCTTCCTATGTCTTTGAATATAAATATTCTTTTTCTTTGGGTACTAGGGATCAAAAAAGGGTTTTGTTCAAGCATCCTACTACTGAGCTACATCCAAGCTTACATATCATTTAAGGTTTTTTTTTTTTATTACATTTGGTATGTGTGTGTATGTTATGTGCATGCCATGGTGCATGTGTGTGTGTGTGTGTGTGTGTGTCTCAGAGAATCTCCTAAGGTTTATAAAATGTATTAATCCCAACTTATATAATTTCCAAATTTTTCACTGTTATTCATAATAGTACATTGAAAACCCTTGCTTGTGATTACATGTTTGGTACATCTGCAAAGATCAGGCTATTCAAAATTATAATACCTTATGGGCAAACTGGAAGGCAAATAAGGGCATATGATTAATAAATTAATTAACTAACTGGAAGACTGATTCTTCATATCTTCCTTATCCTACTGTGGTTTGTCCTCGATGTGAGCTCACCGATGGATTTGGAGAGGAATCTTCATCCCTCTCTCCAGAAATCATCCCAACTCCGGTGATGAGCAGATGCATTGAAATGGGTGGATCCAGGTCCTTCGTATTCTGCTTGGCTCTATATTACAAAACTAACAATAAAAGTTATTATTATCTATTGAGCATATTATATAGCAAACTATATGTCTCTTCTGTGGTTGTGATGAAATGGCCTCTACAAAAGCAAGTTAAAGGAGAAAGATGTCACAATCTCAGATTACAGGCCATCAAGGTACAGAAGTGACAGCAGCAGGAGCTTGAAGGAGCTGCTCACGTCACAGCCACAGCTAGGAGCAGAGAGCGATGGCTGGGCCAGCGCTGAGCCCACGTTGTCTTATGTAGTTCAGATCCCCACCCAGGAGTGATCTTCCCCACAATTAAGATGAGTTTCCTCACATCGATAAACGTGATCACGAGAGCCCTCCACTAGCATGCCCACGGGCACCCTGTCTAGATACCGTCTCACTGAGACTCCCTTCTCAGGAGACAGCAGATTTTGTTGATAGTTAATGCTAACCATCATAAAAACCTTACAAAATGGACGGTGTCATTGTCTCTGTTCCTTAGTGAAGGAGCTGAGGCTTGGAAAGGTTGAGAATCTCACAAACAGCACGGAGCAAGTGCTAGAGGAGAAGGGACCCAGCTGCCTGACTCTGGATTCTCAACTCTTGACCATCATGTCCATGGTTCTTTGTGATTCTGGCCATGCTTTCAGATTTTATATATAAACGTATTTTACTGCCCAGAGCAATGTTGTGTGGCGGGATGATTTCTGGAGAGAGGGTTAAAGATTCCTCTCCTTATCCATTCTTTTCCAGTTTGCTCTGTGACCCCTCCTACTGAGAGCTGAGGATTATTTCCCACCCCTTATGATCTGACTTTATGACTTGCTGGCCAAACAAAAAGAGGTAGGAATGACAATATGCCAGTCCTGAGCCTAGATCTTCAGAGATTGCTTTGGATCTCTCTTGATCCTCTGAGGGAAGATGAGACCTCAGGAGTAAGGCCAGGACAAGTCCCTAGATACATGAGGATGCCCAAGCCAGAGTCAAGCCTCCTTAAGTCAACCTGCTGTTAACTGTAGATTTACCTGGCCTTCCTAAGCCAGGTAAAACCTCAGGCTGACTCAGAGACTCATAAGCAGAACATTAATTGTTGTATGTCACTGCAGTTTATGATGGTTTGCATCATGATTGTGCTGCTCGATAACATGTTCTGTGGTAGCTACATACTAAGGATCTATACTGTAATGGCTATGTCCAACGTATAGGATAATGTTTACTGCAGTTGATATGTCTAATGGGTGGAGTACCGACAAATAGATCATGAAATGCTTGCTAGACCTCAGGACAGCTTGGCCTCAGCACAGTCACATATCAAGTGTCTCCTTCCTGAAGATGTAAGATCTTTGCTCCCGAAGCATATGAAAACATGGTTTCATGCAAACAGCAGCCATGTGCCACTAAACCACTTAGAAGTACTGTGATGGCCATTGTCTCTTACCATACAAAGATATCACAAGCTATGTACCACTGTGTGTGTATGTGTGTGTGCATGTGCGCATGTACAGGCATGCACATGTGCATGTATATGTACTGGTCACACAGTTAGGGTTGGATTTTTGTCCTTTCTTTGTCCTTCACTCCTCACGGAGCCCAGGTTCTGTAGATGTGAGCATTTGAAGGACTACAACCCCTCTTGAGCCATCTGAAGATTGCATGGTCCTTCTGTGACTGACAGGTTGCTTTCTAAGTCAGCCTCATTGTCTTACCTAGAAGGTCTCCTCCCTGATGACTCATGTGTCCTTCAGAGGAGGTGTAGTCTTCCTTCAACAAGCCAGCTTTCCCAGTGTGCCAAGACTTGCAGCCTCCGAGATATCCAAATTGCTACCAGCACTCCAGTTTCCCCTGCCGCACACTCCAGCTGAATAGTTCTATACTCTTGACCCTTTTCTCGGTCTTTTCTGCTCTTCTGCTTTAGCTGTGAGTTGTCCTATAACTAATTATCCACAAGTTAGCAACACGATAACGCTCAGGCAGCCTATAGATCTGGGAATCAGAGAGGACATGGCATATACTTGTCATTGCTCTCAAATTTCTGGGGCTTCAGTGGAAAGGACTTGAATGAAAGGCATTGAAGTCATATGGACACATACCTGGCATGTGGGCTGGGTTAGCCCCAGATGGGACAGAATGTTCACAGCATGATAGCTTTCAGATGGTTGTTTTTTATGGCTAGTTCTAGCAGTATAAGGCAAATTCTGCAAGATCTTTTGAGATTTTTCTTTGGAACTCAATGTATGGCTTGATATCTCCCTTACTCTGTTGGTTAAGATAGTCACAATCTTGCCTAGAGTCTTGGAGAGGTGGGGCATAGACATCATTTCTTGATGGGACAATGATTAGAGACTTTGGAGCCACGTTTTAAAACTGTCCCATTTTAAATTTGTCTATTCATTTTTTCCTAGTTGCTAAGATCATTTCCTATGTGTAAGAATATTTCCACTGAGCGGTAGAGACACCAACCCACCCACAAAACTTTCAACCCAAAATTTATCCTGTCTACAAGAAATGCAGGCACATGGGATGGAGCAGAGTGAGGGAACGGCCAACCAATAAGTGGCTCAACCTGACACCCCTCCCATGGGCAAATACCAATCTCTAACACTATTAATGATACTCTGTTATGTTTGCATACAGGAGCATGTTGTCCTCTGAGAGGCTCCACCCAGCACCTGACTCAGATACAGACATCCATAGCTAAATAGTGGATGGAGACTGGGGATTCTTATGGAAGAGTAAGAGGAAAGATTGCAGCCCTGAAGGGGATAGGAACTCTACAGGAAGACCAATAGAGTCAACTAACCGGAACCCTTGGAGCTCTCAGAGTCTGAACCACCAATCAAAGAACATACACAGGCTGGACCTAGGCCTCCCAGAACACATGTGGCAGATATGCAACTTGGTCTCCATGTGGGTCTCAAACAACTAGAGCAGGGGCTATCCCAAAAGCTGTTGCCTGTCCATGGGATATGTTCTTCTAGCTGGGCTGCCTTCTCTGGCCTCAGTGGGAAAGGAAGCGCCTAACCTCACAGAGACTTTGAAGTGCCGGGGGTGGGGGAGAACCAAGGGGAACCCACCCCCAGAGGAGAAGGAGAGGGGGGATAGGGAAAGGATTGTGGGAAGGGGTGACCAGGAGGGGGCAGTGAGTGGAATATAAAGTGAATAAATAAAAATTTAAATTAAATAAATTAAAAAAGAATATTTCCACTGTGGGGACGATGTCTCAGCAGCTAGAAGCCCTTATTACTCTTGCAGAGGACCTGGATTCAGTTCTCAGCATCTCCATGGAGATTCACAATCATCCACAACTCCAGTCCCAGGGGCATTTACTACTTTATTCTCACCATGGTGGGCACCAGGTATATAATTATATACATAGATACAGGTAAAACATTCCTACCCGCAAAATAAAATGAATAAATATTTTTTAAAAGAGTCTTTTCGTTGAAAAACAAAAAACCAAAAACCTTCAAGCTAATATAATACAGTGAGAGGAAAAGACATAGTTAATTACAAGTGTTCACAGGTTCAGAGAGTCACTGTAGCCCTGTCGTGTGCTCTGGAGGTATGCACTGAGGTTTTGTGAGAAAAACCTGCCCTTGCTGGCATCTCACTAAACCTGGGCAGTGGCCAAAGCCTTCCCAAAGGGTTGTGGATAGGGGCAGCAGAACACCATGGCAGGCCTGCTACAGAAGAGTGGAGAATGCATTGTGAGGTTTGATGAGTCTCCCCTGGCTGGGGGCTCTGGAGCTGAGACCCAGGAGAGGGAAGGGGGCTGCTTAGAGCATAACCCTCTTTTTCTAAACATGTTGGAATTGATTCTAGATCTTTCTTCTTGGCTCCAGCTTCCCTCAGACCTGCAGGCTGACTCTGGCTGTCACTGTTTCTCAGGCTCAGTCTCCGTCAGTTTCTTGGGGTATGCTCCACACTGCGGCAGTGAGCACGGCACTGGGGGGGGGGGGCTGATGTGACAAAAGAGGAAAATATCCAAAGACACTCTAACCTGGAATCCAGGAGCCCTGATTCTGTGGGCTACTCATGGAGTGACTTTAGACAGGTAGTCAATCCACCAGAACTCTGTTTCCCATCAGCCAGTCGAACCAGGACCTTGACCTTGAAGGACCTCTAAAATCCCTCAGAACTCCCTGAAGAGAGCCGATTCCAGCACACCAGGCGCTCCTAAAATTTCAATCTCCAAGCTCAAGTTTATTTTCTATCTTTTGCCTTACTGCTGGCTGGCTTACTCTTGGTGTAATTTATTTAAACTGAGCCATGCTGAGCAGTTTGGAACTGAGTTTGCATGAATCACTGTCCATAAAATCAAGTTAAGTGGATTTCATTGCACACGGCGCACCTGTGTACATACGAGGCAAGAAGAAGCCGGATTTTCTTGGCTCCTGCAGACCCCTGTTGGAATTGCTTCTCCACTGATACAGCATTCACCTGTATTTATTGTCCATTGTTATAACAGCTTCCCTCCGAATGTTGAAAGTAAAGCATTCGAAGCAATTTCTCCTGCAGATCATTTTATATAGCTGTCCAGGTTCCCTATCTAGCCAGGAAAGCTGACATTGATTTTCCTTATTTTATCAGAGTCGACAAATATCAGATCCACCTCCAATTCAGTCATCCCACAAATTTTTATTGAGTGTTATATGAAGTCATCTTGAGGTAGGTACAGGGCTGAGGCTCAGTGTTCTAAGACCTTACAAATTGTGACCCAGCACTGAGCAGCATCTTAGGGTTAAACAATGCAAGAGAGGCTGCCGGGCAGAAAACGGCACGTTCAATACATCTGAGTGAGGAGGAGCCAAACACAAGGCGGGTGACACAGGGAAGGATTATGGGGAATTTGGGAAGGAGGCTGAGCATGTGAGGGTGACTTCGGTTTGGACCATTGCCCAAATTCATCCCCTTCTGTCCCTCTGACAACCTGGATAGCCATCATCCGAGTTCATCATGTTCTGTAAAAGGATGTGATGGGGTTGGGGGGGTGGAGATGACATTTATGGGAAGAAATGCCCAAAGGGTCTGCTCTGGTGCTCGTGAAAATATATTTCAGAGCTAGTGTGAAGGATTATAAAGGGATTTATTTCATTCTGTAGCACAGCCAAAAGGACAGGTAGGCTATGGACTAAAATGGTGGCTTAGGAGACCGGCTGTTTGTATCTTTGTTCTTCTTTTCTATTATGATGCAGGAAATGTATGATCTCTGCTCTGCCACAGAATAAACATTTTGGTTTTCCAGGCTGATTTCAAATGTTTCTGAAAATTCGATTTCATTTGCCCTCTCTGAGAGCTAGGATATTGCAGGCTGGGATATTGCAGGAGGGCCTGGTGGCGCCTGTGCTGACAGTTTATTTATATAATCCCTTTGAGAAAATCAAGTTGATTAAAGCCACCAAGTTTTGGACATACTTGCTTGGATACATGACCTAAGCAACATTTGGCTCGCTTCATTGGGTCTGTTGGTGGTGCTGCTTTGGAATAAGTCATGCCCACGTGTCCCCAGTAACCATTTGGGAAGCTAAATGCTTAGATGGCACCATTACCTGGAGGAGTAATGTTATGCTCTTCTGAGCAGTGCTGTCCAGTGGAAATACAGTGTGAAGCACACATGCAACTTAGAATTTTCTTCTAAGCCAGGTGGTGGTGGCGCACGCCTTTAATCCCAGGACTTGGGAGGCAGAGGCAGGTGGATTTCTGAGTTCGAGGCCAGCCTGGTCTACAGAGTGAGTTCCAGGACAGCCAGGGCTGTAAAGAGAAACCCTGTCTCGAAAAAACAAAAAACAAAAACAAAAACAAAAAAAAAAAGAAGTTTCTTCTAAAACTCCAAGACCTGTAGACATTTTTATTGCAAGGCTAGAGAATTAGCACTAGCTGCTCTTCCAGAAGACCAGGATTTGGTTCAAAGCACCCACATGGTGGGTTGGAAACATCTGTAACTCCAGGTTCAGAAGATCTGACACCCTCTTCTGATCTTGGAGGACACAAGGCATGACATGGTGCACATATAAACATATATGCAAGCAAAATACACATACACATAAAATAAGTAAAAATAAAGTTTTTTTTCAGATTTGATTTATTGTGTATATAGGAGGCTATGCATGAGACACTGTGTGTGTGTGTGTGTGTGTGTGTGTGTGTGTGTGTGTGTGTGTGAAGTTGGAAGGCAATTTATGGGAGTTAGTTTTCTCTTTCCACTATGTGGGATCCAGAAATTAAACTCAGGTTGTCATGCTTGGTGGCACCTGCCATTATGTCAGTAAAATCTTTTTTTTTAATTTATTTTTTATTTCATGTACATTGGTGATTTGACTAAATGTATGCCTGTTTGAGGTTAGATCCCCTGGAACAGGAGTTACAGACAGTTGGGAGCTGCCATGTGGGTGCTGGGAATTGAACCCAGGACCTCTGGAAGAGCATCCAGTGCTCTTAACTGCTGAGCCATCTCTCCAGCCCCTGTAAAATCTTTTCAAGTCAGTTGTCAGTTGGTGCATCCTAACACCCTGGAAGTCTACCTCGGTTTATTCTCTTTTTAAATATAACTTTTTCCTCAAAACTGGTCCATGAGGGACAAGTAACCTTGGGAAAACAATGAGCATACAGAAATGTCCAGCACACGAAATCAGGACAGTAAATATGGAATAAATATAGGTAAGAGGTGATTAGTCAAAGATGCAATAAATGTACCAGATACCGTCTCTGGAAATGAAGCATAAAGTTATATAGTTGACCGTTAGGTAATAACCTAGTCCTAATCAAAGCCAAAGGCTGGGTTCTTCGTTGCCTACAAGTGTTAAAACAGAGGGACTAGTGAGATGGCTCAGTGATTAAAAGTACTTGCTACTCTTACAGAGAAGCCAGGTTCAGTTATCAGCACCTACATGACAGCTCTCAACCACTCCTAACTCCAGTTCCAGAGGATCGGATGCCTTCTTCTGAACTCCGAGGGCACAAGGCATGCTCCTGCCACACAGACTTGTGGACACCTATACATATAAAATAAAACAGATCTTTTTAAAACCCATTGTAATGAACCTACAACAACAACAACAAATGACCAAAGAACAAGTCCAAGGACTCAGGGGCCTAGAGAAAGACTGATAATGAACACGAGGTTTGCGCTGTCTAATGTACTCATCAGAATCCAGGTGTAGCTACTAAGCACTTCTAATCTGCCGAGTCTGAGGTGAGATGCGTCATGGCCTAAAGTATGAACTTGGGTTTGAAGACTAAGCAAAGAAAAAGAGACGTGGTGATGCTCCTTGGTTGGTTATTTGTGTATTTTCTTTTGTAAGAGAACCTATCTTACGTATTAACTATTTTATCTTCTTTTAATTTTAGTATAGTATATGGGGATTTTGCCCACATGTACATCTGTGCAGCACTTGTGTGCCTGGTGCCTGATGACTACGGAAGCCAGAAGATGGAGTTGGATCCCATGGAACTAAAGTAACAGATAAGGTGGGCTCTCATGTGGCTGCTGGGAATGGAACCAAGGCTTTCTGGGAGAGCACCAATGCTTTTAACCATGGAGCTATCTCTGCAGTCATTTACATTAACCATTTTAAAATGTGCACAACCAACAGTATTTAGTACACCCACAGTTCTGTGCAGCCTTCTCCTTTATCTAGGTCTACAATGTCTTCATTATCTCAACAGAAACCCCTACCCATCCAGCAGGGACTCCCACCCAGCTTCTCAGCCTCTCTTAAGTACCAACCTGCTTTCAGTATTTATAGATTTGCCTATTCTGGATATGTCACTCAAATGGGGTCAGATGTATAGAAGCTTTTGTCCCAGGAGTCTTTACTTTGCATAATTTTGAGGCGTATCTGTGGGGGTATAAAGAGGCTCTCCGCTATTTTTCATTGCTCATTCGCTGCATTAACACACCAAATTCTGTGAGATATGTTGCTCCCCATACCAAAGACAATAGCAGAATATTTTAATTCACTAATCTACCTCCTGATGCACATCTGACTTATTTCTACCTTTGTTGCTCTTGCAACAAAGAGAAAGGGGCCTACTATATAGCTCAGGCAGGCTTTGAACTCATAACTCTCCTACCTCAGTTTCTTGAGAGCTGGAGTATCAGGTGTACACTAGTACACCTGGCTCCATCTTGGAATTATTTTTCATAGTGATACCATGAATATGAATGTCCATGCATAAGTTTGCATTTCAATGTCTTTTTTTATTTTCCTCTGCTTCTTTTGCTCTTTACCTAAGAGTCGACCTGCTGGGTCATGTGCTGATTTAACTTCTTGAGACATGGCCCATCTATTTCCTAAGTGGGTGAACTATTTTATGTTTCCATCAGCAGTGATCTTAGGTTTTCCAGATTCTTACCAATTCTTGTTATTTTGCATTAAAAACATGTAATAAGGCCATAAAAATAGCTCATTTGCCATACAGGCCTGCCAACCAAGTTTGGTCCTTGGAATTCATTATGGAAGGACAAAACCGACTTCTGAAAACCAGAAAGTTGCCCTCTGACCTCTACCCACATGACATGGTGGGCACGAGTCAAACAGCAATATCTCTCTCTCTCTCTCTCTCTCTCTCTCTCTCTCTCTAACTGAAAAAAATTACTCATAGCCACTCTAATGGGTATAGAGATATCTTATTATAGATTTTAAAAATTAACAGTAAGCTATTTTAAGAGTTATTTTAGATTCATAGAAAGATTAATCAGAATAAAGAGTTTCCATTTACCCTCTATGTCCACTCATGCACAACCTTGCCTGCTGTCAACCACTGGTATCACAGTGGTACATTTGTCTCAGACAATGAGCATACATGGATACACTATGCACTATCCCCAAGTCCACACTTCACATTAGCATTTACTTCCAGGTTCACACAGTCCAAGCGTCGTGGACAAATGTATAGTGGTGTATATCCACTGCTATGGCATTGTCCTCTATACAAGCAATCTCACTGCCCTAAAATCCTATGTCCTGATTATTGTGGTTTTGATTTGCATTTCTTTAATGATTGATGGCATTCAGCATCAGTCTAGTGGTTTTCAAACAGAGTCTTGAGAAGCCCCCTGAGGCCCACCGTGGTGAGAAAGAGGGAAGGCAGAGCAGGTGGCAATGGTATTCACAACCCCATCTGTCACAAGAGTTTCACTTTCATATAATCAACATGTCATGAAATACTTTGCCAGCACCAATGGTGCTGAGGCCAAGCTAACTTTGACACCTGATCTTGTGTTGTCTACATTGTCTCGTAGCCCAAACTGAGAGTAGAGGTGGATTTTCTGTCTACTTGTCTATTCTCCTTCCATTCTATCATCCTGTCAGTAACAAAAGAAATAAAGACAATTGCCCATGTCTTAAATGCTTACATTGTGGCAGGTCCTGATATAAGTACTGCCATGCAACTCTACCATGATCTGTCTCTGTGTTTCAGGCCTTGAAGAGGCATGCTCACCTGTTGTGAGGGTTAGCTTTAATTGTCAACTTGACACAACCTAGAATCATCTGGGAAGAGAGTCTCAATGAGAAACTGTGTACATTGGATTGGTGGACACGTCAATAGGGAATTGTCTTAATTAAGTTAAATGATGTGGAAAGACCCAGCCCACTGTTGGTGGCATCATTCCCTTGGATATTGTTGTCTAGCAGTTTCCTCTGCAATTGAAGCATTCCATCCTGTAGAGAGGACAGAAAGTAAACAACTCAAAAATAGCTCCAGGAAGTCTCTGAAGCTGACCAGATTCACTTCATCCCTCCCTCCCAGAAGCAGCAATAAAGATGACTGAGAGTCACTCTTAGACAAGCCATGCTGCAATGGAGACTTAGCCCAGACCAGATGCCTGGAAGAAGCAGGTACCAGCTGAGCTGCTTGGAAGAGATTTAGACCAGTCGAGTCACCTGGAAGGGACACTCTCCATCCTGTTGAGCTGCCTGCAGGCTGTGCGGTGTGCTCCAGGGTCCTAGCTTTATAAGCTGTCACCCATGCTGGGGTGGGCTTTGCTGATGCAGCTGTCTTTGATTTATTTCTACTCCTGTAAGCAACCCCTCACCCATATTCCTATACATATTCCTAAAATAACCCCAATAAAACCTCATTGGCTCACCAAGTTTGACTTTGGTGATACCTGTATTTTGGTCTGTGGTTCTCTGTCTGGGGTGGGTAGACATATGTGTTACATCTCCCTAGGAAAAACCTTGTCATAGAACAGATACAAGTGGCAAAATACAGCCAAGTACAACAGGTAAGAGAGTGAACATGGCTCTTTCTACTTCTCTCTGCTCTGGACTATGGATAGCATGTGACTAGATGTTTGAAGGTCCAGACTTGACTTCCTCATATTTATGCTTTATAGCCTGGAAGTGTAAGTGGGAATAAAACCTTTTCTCACTAAGTTGCTTTTGGTCAAGGTATTTTACCAAGACAAGAGAGATGAAACTGGAACACCCATGAGATGGAGTCTTCTCCCTGTCCAGCAAGGATCCTCTCCCACCTCACTCCATCCTTCTTCCACTCATTCTCCTCCACACACACACTGTTCTGTGTGGAGGCCAGCTCCACCTCAACAGCCTCTCAGCACTGCCCTGTCATCCTTCCCATGGTAAACTCTTACACTATGCACCCTTTCATACCAGGCCACTAGGTTTTCACAAAACCCCTGCAGAAGACATTGATAGTCTCTTTTCAAATGAAGGAAGTTAAGTATTGGCTGAGTAAAATCAGTTGCCTAAGACCACGATTCCCAGGTTCATATGCTTATTAACTTAAAGAAAGTCATGACACCTCTCTCTGGTTCAAGTCACTGGACTAGGTATAATGGGGGAGAAAAGGATTCCAGCCAGCCAGCCAAGCAAAGTCTTCATCCTCAGAGCTCGCAGATGGGTGGGAGAGGGGGACAGGAACACAATGTCTATAACACAGACGATCCATGAACAACACAAAGGATCTGGTTCCAATCCCAATGCAGCAGAGAATCCATTTATAGCCTCTGATTGTTCCCAAACTGGAACTAATAGCTTTATCAATAACACAAAACAGCTGGTTAACACACTGTCACTGTTATGAGCGTTACATGCAAATGTGCATGAGCAAGGAGATCACTTTCTACTGTTCACGCACGTTGAGCAGTGTCCCCAGTGTTTTCAGTGGACACAGGCCATACTGCAGTATATGTTACAGCCAATTTTCCACAGTTATGAATTAACTGTGCATCTTCATGTGTGTTTATATTTCTCTTGTCTGCCAACAGTGCTATGTGTAGTCTGTAAGGCTTCATGTGTATAGTTTTATAAGTTTCACCTTTTATACAAGGCTTGGATATATTTCACAGTAGGAAATGATAAAATAGACTATTATCTACATGTTTTATACATTCACGGGGTGCCTAATTTTTTTATATTTATAGTCTACATGGTTTATCTCAAAAGCTTTTCAAATTGTTAACTCCCTAAACTATGTCTAAGTGGTTCTACACAATTTGGTCCTGTGGTGTTGAGTGGTCAACTGTATAAGATAAAAACTGGAGGTATAATGTATGTGTACAAGGATTTTGCTAAAGCTGGCTCATTTGTATACCATGGAAACCCCTAAAATGCAGAGGCTTAATGAAGAGGGACATCTGTTGCTTTATCACTGAAAGAAGGTCTGGAGGGGAACAGACTCCTGACTCAAGGTCATCTGAGACCCAGACTCTTCTGACACTTTATAAGGTTTATGGTCCAAAATGGTACTGGGGCAGATGCTACTCTACCTGCATCCCAGGTAGCAAGAAGGAAGGAGAGGAGGATGAACATAGAACACATACCAGCTGAGTCAGTGCCCTCTGCCCACTGCTCACTGCCCACTGCCTGCTGACCGTGCCTGGCTCTTCAGAGGCTCCATCTTCTCTTCACAGCTTGCCAGCTGACATGTGCTGACAGCCTCTGCTACTCACATGGGGAAATGAAGGTTTCATTAGCTCATCTTTTATCATCCCCAGTAGAACTGGAGTCTTATTCCAAGGAATAAAGGGAAAAACAAATGTTTGGAAACACAGAGCCGTCTTCCATAGATATTTAGTTGAAATACTTAAAGATATATTCATTTTATTTTCAATTATGCGTACATGTATGTGTGTGTGTGTGGGGGGGGGATATGTACACATGCAAGTTCAGATGCCTTCTGAGTCTTGGAAAAGGTTTTAAATCCCCTAGAGCTGGAGTTACAGGCAATTGTGAGCTTTTTGGTATGGGTGCTGGGAACCGAACTTGGGTCCAGAAGAGCAGCAAATGTTCTTAACCACCAAATAATCTCTCCAGCCCCTGACATACTTTTTGTTTTTACTAGTAAAAATTGGCAAGGGCTGTAACCATCTAAAAGCTTGTCTGTCTCAACAAATTCATTAATCCATCAACCACAGACTTCTTAAATATTGTGTCTTAGGAGGGCATCCAGTGACGTGGAGGAACACTTGTAACAACATGAAGGGCTAGTTCCTGGACTCCAAGCAAACTAGAACCAGGAATTAAGAAGAAAGTCTCTTGTGATATAAAAGAAGTATGGTCCCTTGGCTGTCTTTTAAGAAGAATCCTTAGTAATTCGGACACGTATCCGTGGATGGTACAACGAGTGTGTGCGCTATTACATGCATTCCTGGGTGGACTGGAGTGATGGATGGGAGCTGCTCTACAGCAGAAATGAAAGGAGGTGGCTTAGTATGGCTCTGACAAGGATGGCCGAGAGCATGATCATGGTTGAAGCTGGGAGTGGTAAACAGAGATCTGGGATTGTCTTTTAGGTATGTCTGAAAATTCCCATAAGAAGCTTTTAAAAATAGACTAAGTATGAATCTCTTAACCTCTGACTCATTCTGCAAAGGAACTACCTGCCTCACAAGGTAGAGTGGAATTCAATATAATCACAGGCTATATGAACAACGTTGAGGTGAATAAAAGAACCAGCAGGGAAACTCACTCCCAGCTGGATGAGACTGGAATAAACCAGACTCTGTCTCCCTGCTTTCACATCCCCAGAGATGGTGGGGAACGCTTGGCAAGTGTGCAGTGTGAACCAGTGACAGGGCTCCCAGCCCTCTGAGGGTACTCTGGATACTAGCCTTGAACCACACACTGTATACACATCCACTTAGCCCACTGCAGCAGACTGGCTCACAGGCGCCATGCTCCGTTGACTAGCTGTGGAGCCTCTGGTAAGTGACTCCCCTCCCAAAGCCTCAGTCCTTCTGTCCAAGAAGTGGCTGAATACAGGGTTCCAAAGACTTTTTGGATTTTCTGGAGGAATTTGGTTCTGGGGCCCTCTTCTATTGTTTCTCAGGAGGTAAATATTAATTGTATTAGTGGCAAAAAACAGCCAACATCTACTGCATGTCAACCAATGGCCAAGGATAAAGTTAAGCACCTTTTATGCCTTAACTCATTTAATTCTCCATGTGGCAGGCCTACTTT
This sequence comes from Grammomys surdaster, assembly GCF_004785775.1. Lineage (NCBI taxonomy): Eukaryota > Metazoa > Chordata > Mammalia > Rodentia > Muridae > Grammomys > Grammomys surdaster. The sequence goes on from NW_021604618.1 coordinate 8,136,007, forward strand.
AATTTCATTTAAAAGAATGAATAGTGACCTCACTAAGGGTAGATGGTCAAGGCCACAGAGCTGAACTTTAAACCCAGGTGATGGGACTGAGTCTAAACCTGCAGGGGAAATCGGTGAACCATGTAGCATTTAACTGCAGCTCTGAGAAGGCTGAGAAGCTCTGGGTCTGTGGAGCAGGAGGGGGCCAAGCACTTTCCCAAGGATGAAGAGCCATCCCAGATGTCCACTGAGGGGCTGAGAGCCAATAGATTTTCAACATCCCACTTAGGTAAAGAAGATACCAGACTGAAGGTTATGGAATACTACGGTCTGAATGTCGTCACTAAAATTCATATTGAAATTTTATCTTTGTTATGAGGTAAAAAGAGGGTGGAAAATTAATGTGGGGGCATCTGCAAGGGAAACTTTTAGGAAACAATTACATTTCGGTGAGATCATAAAGATCATTGGCTCAAAGCCAATATAGCTTTATATGAAAGAGAGGAGAGACTTTAGCTGGGATGCTTAGTCCTTCCCAGTCCCACCCTGGGATTCTGCAATATCTCCACCACCAACCAAACCAAACCAAACCAAACCAAACCAAACCAAACCAAACCAAACCAAACCAAACC
>NW_021604618.1:8136627-8145580 GCF_004785775.1 Grammomys surdaster
CCAAACCAAACCAAACCAAACCAAACCAAACCAAACCAAACCAAACCTTACTTCCTTAACAATTATGCAGTTTGTGGTATTCAGCTATGGAGGAAAAAAAAAAAGCTAAGCTAGCTGACACTAAACTGTTTAGTTTTATGGTGATAGTTTGGTCAGCCCATGCCTACTGAGTACTATTCTGAATGTTTTAATTTGTTTTGTGTCAGGGGCACATATGTGCACATGTCAGGGTCAAAGAATATTTGCAGGAAGAGTTGGTTCTCTTCATCCTGTGGGTTCTGGGCACTGAACTCGGGTCATTAGGCTTGGCAGCAAGCGCCTTTACCTGCTAAGCTATCTGGCTGGCTCTATAATATTTTTAATATCATCTTGACAGAGGGAGAGAATACCATTTGTATAAGATGATAACCAGGCCATATACTTGATAGCCTCTCAAAGTCCTGCACAGGGCCCAGAGTCTTAGCCATGTCATGAATATGGATGGAGTTGCCTTCATTTGGATAAAATAACTTAAAACAACCAGAAGTATTCCATGGGAAAAACATTTGTACCAGCCCAGATTCAGTACTGTATAACGTCAGCAACTCTACACTTCGACATGGTTTTGGGGGACCAGCCCCTCCCCACTTTCTGCTTATGTTCTTGGGGAAGGACCATGACTGGGACTCTGGGGACTGCATCAATGTTTGCTTGGAGTATGATTCTTGAATGAAAAGACAGAGACAGACAGAAAAAACCACAGATACATTCCTCGACAGCATCTATGAAACAGTGGTCAGCTTGTTAATATGTCTGAGACCTGATCATTTAGACTTTTTTCAATTATACCCTATCATGTGGTATTACTTTTGTTCGCTAAAACTCCACAAATAGTACTTCTGGTGTCTATTTTTAAAAACCAAGAGTAAATGTCAAGTACTTTTTAAAAGGCATTCTTAATCCTAAAGACATACCTTGCCTTCCTCCCGCAAGGCCAGGACCTAAGTCCTTTTTCTTCCCTTTCCTTCCGGAGCTTCCTGGGTCAGGATGGGAAAGGGCTCTTGTCAATGTGCTAAGCCTTACCTTGAGGGATGAGTGAAGACACCCTTTAAATTACCCATAAAACCCTTTGATTCACTCAGGAGAGGTTGCCATGGGCAATTTGCTAAGCTTATTGATTATTTTCTGTTTAAATTAAAGTTTGATGTCCTGGAACAGGCTGTGCAGTGCATGGAGTTAATGGAAAAGGTTGAGATGGAGGGGAGAGATGCTCACTGGGGAAATGGAGGGTATTCAAGGAGAAAACAGGGAGCCTATGAGGAGGAGATTGCCGGCACCAAGTTGTAGTAAATATGATAGCAATAAAAAAGATAGAGAATGGAATTCTTTTATGGAGAAGGGCAGTTTCCCAACATTTAAAGCCCCAGAGAGACAAGGGGAAAACATGTTAATTAAACAAATGTTTGTGGAGGGTTCATTATATGTTAAGCATTATGCTGGGCACAGGGAGAAATAGAGGAGGCAGCACCATGTTTAACTTAGTGGCAGAAGTCTATAGCTCTTAAAAGGAGGGGCTCTGGGTCAACTGAATTCCTGATGCTTGGTGTATTTGTCAGTTTTCTGTTAACATAACAAAATACTAGAAGTAGTCTACTTTATAAAGAGAAGAAGTTTATCTCACATTTCTAGACGTCTGAGACATCACATTGACATTAGCTCCATATTCTAGTTTCATTCTGTTTCTGTGATAAATCACTACAACCAAAGTAACTTGGGGAGGAAAGGGTTTATTGGTCTCATACTTGCAGGTCTATCATTAAGGGAAGCCAAGGCAGTAACTCAAGCAGGAATGTGAAGTAGAAATTGTGGAGAAATGACAGTTGTTGGCTTGCTCTCATGCTCATGCTCAGCTAAGCTTTCTTACACATTCTAGGACCACCTGCCTAGGGAATGGTCCCACCCATAGTGGGCTGTGCCCTCCTACATCAATTAATTATCAGGATGGTTCCCTTTAGACAAACCCACAGGCCAGCTGAGCTAGGCGGTTCTTCAGCTAGGCTTTCCTGTCATGCGACTCTATGTTGTGTCAGGTTGACAGTTATTGGTAACTATAATACTCAGCAAAGTCCATGGCAACAGTCTGAGGAAGAGATCGTATCACCAGACAGGAACTGGAAGGTAGTGATTCAGGTTTCAGATTTTTATAAGGATTTATCCAGAGATGCAAGAGCACAATCTTAATCCCTTATGAGTGTGGTGCCCCCAGTGACCTTCCACTGGACCTCTACCACCTACTGGGACACTAAAGACCAAGGCTGCAGTACATGAATCTTTATAGGCCAGACTACATCTGACCACAATTGAATCATCTGCATGCATGTATTCAGGCCTTAACCCCGGACATCCTGAATCAGAAATTCTGGAGTGGGCCCTACCCCTTGCAGGAAATTGAGATGTGGGTTACAATTTGAGGAACTTGACCAGCAGAATGGACATCAGAGGAGGCCAGTCTGGGTTCATTATTATCGACATCTGTTGCCGTCTTATCCTGGCCGGTATTATGCTAGCTGTGGGATGTGAATTACTACATTTCATGCTTATGGCAGCTCTTCAAATAGAAGATTAAAAGGAGACGTTCTGGAAGTGAGGACGGCAGAATTCAAATACGGAGCTTATCCGCCCTGCTCAAAACTGCCTTCCAGGTTCCCCACAAACTCTGTGGTTCATTCTATTCTGCTCAATGTGATCTTCAGATAGACATGGTTTTCCAACACAAGCTCTATCACGAGATTTTAGATGCTTAAGGACAAAGAGGAATGAAATGGAGGTCAGAGAGTGTAGAATGGGTTAGGGAAGAGGCCAGGGGCACAGAACTGTGAGGAGAGGCCTGGGTAATGCCTTGTTCTATGCAGTTGTCAGTGGTGCTGGACTGCAGAACCTCAAAGAAGGACAGATCTTACCAATAAGGCCAAGTGCCCTTGGATTTGTCACTTATTTACTTAGGTCTGCACACTCTGGTATTTACGGTGTTTGCTTTCTAGAGTCGCTGTAACAAATGAAGTGTGTGTTTCCTAGGTCTCCTGTTACAAATCGCCACTAAACAGTGCTGGCAAGGTGGATCAGCGGGAGAAAGCACTTGCTGCAAGCCTGGCAACTGGAGTTCAATCTCTCGAGGCCCACAAAGGTCACATGGTAGAAGAAGAGAGTCAGCTCCCACAAATTGTCCTTGGACTGCCACCTGTATGCCCTCAGATAGATAGATAGATAGATAGATAGATAGATAGATAGATAGATAGATAGATATTGAAACACAGAGTACTGCTTACCTCATTCTCCTATAATTCTGGAGAGTGGAAGTCTAAAACATAGAGGCACAGTCTTCCTAGAACAGCAGTTCTCAACCTGTGGGTCATGACCCTTTGTGGGTCCCATATCAGATATCCGGCATATGAGATATTTGTAGGATGATTCATAACAGCAGCGAAGTTACAGTTATGAAGTAGCAACAAAATCACTTTATGGTTGGGGGGACACCACAACACAGAGAACTGTATTAAAAGGTCACAAATTAGGAAGGTTGAGAACCACTGTTTTAGAGGTTTCAAAAGAAAATTTATTTCCTGGTGGCTTCTAGCTTCCAGGGGCTTCTTGCTTTCCTTGGCTTGTGACCTTCCCTCTGTCTTTAAAGGCAACAGGTTAGCATCTGTTCTCCTATCTGACTTCAGTTCTTGCATCTTTCCCCCTGGTTCCGCTTCTTTTGTCTTCTTATAAGGACCGTGTAATTACCCAGAGTTCCTTCCCATCTCCAGCTCCTAGTCTGATCACATCACCAGGTCATTTAGCCAAATAGTGTAACACAGTGACACGTTCTGGTGAGCAGGGTCTGAACACTGGGGAGTAGGGCCCATCTTTCTATCCTTAAGGAAGCCCAGCTCTCCTCCCTGAATGGATGCAAAAATACCTCTTGGCTCTGGTCTCACAGGAATATGCAGATCATTTCAATCACAAGCATAAATATTGTCACTCTCCTTAGAGAAGTCAGGTAAGAGTGACGGCTCTAATCCTTCAGTCCTGGCATACAGGAGGCAGAGGCAGGAGGTCATAAGGTCAGCCTAGGATACATAATAAGGCCTTTAAAAAAAAAAGCAATGTTTATGCACCCTGTTGTGTCCTATTATATTGAAAGGGACTTGACTTAGTGTCTACTACAATGTGTGTACATGGGGGTGGTGCACTCAGTGAAAGGCAATGTCATTGTGTGGATATGCTTGGCCCAGGGAGTGGCACTATTTGGAAGTGTGGCCTTGTTGGAATAGATGTGTCACCGTGAGTATGGGCTTTAAGACCCTTGTCCTAGCTTCCTAGAAGTCAGCATTCTGCTAGCTGTCTTCAAATGAAGATGTAGAACTCTCAGCTCCTCCTGCACCATGCCTAGCTGAATGCTGCCATGTTCCCGCCTTGATGATACTGGACTGAATCTCTGAACCTGTGAGCCAGCCCCAATTAAATGTTGGCCTTATAAGATTAGCCTTGGTCATGGTGTCTGTTCACAGCAGTAAAACCCTAACTAAGACAGGCAGTTACAACAATTGGTTAGATTTCTTTTAGAGCCCTAACTACAAGTCAGCACAGACAGAGCTGAGGCCAATTCTCTTGAGGAACCAACCATCTGATGACTCAGAGTATCATGCAATGCTTGGAAGAGAAGAAGCAATAAGCTCATGTCCCATGATGCCCCAGTGATCATGACCCTATGGGTCTGTCCACTGTACTCAGTAAGAGTCAGAATGTGCCTCCGACCTCTGGAAGCAGTGGCCAGGGCCAGGGCCAGGGCCAGGGCTACCCACACCCCTTGGAGGCTGCTGTTGCTCCCTTGGAACTGCATTTGCTTGTGATCAGGGGAACAGCGAGCAGCAGCCGTGTCCAACAGAAGAGAGACATTAAAGTTGATTAAGTGAGTGGGCCAATTAGTGTCTGGCTTCATGCAGTGTGGAGTTAATTAGCCTCTACAAAACAACAACAGCTGCCTTAATGGTGGAGCAGGAGGCCCAGCAGCGAGCAGCCATGGGAAGAGCGATAGGGCAGTGCTTAATAACTTGGCTGAAGTTGGCCCTGCCCCACTAAAAATGTAGAACAAAGCCTGGGGCAAACTTCTTTGCCCACTTCCAGACTGTGTATGGGGTGGGAGCCAGATTGATCCAGCCTCTTGCCCTGGGGAGATGCCAAATCCCACCTCTTTTTTGTTTTTAACATAATATTTTAAATTTATTATTTGAGAGTTTTATACTTGTACCCAATATATTTTGATCGTATTTATCCCCTACCTCCTTCTTCTCCTCTACTCAACTTGTCTCCTTCCTAACTTTATGACTTCTTGTTTTTTTTTTTTTTTTTTTTTAAATAGCCTACTGAGTCCAATCATTGCTGCCCGAATGCTCATGGGTGGGGCAGCCACTGGAGCGTGGACAACCTACCAGAGGCCCCGCTCCCAAAGAAAAATGGCTCTCCCTTCCTCAGCAGCCACTAATTGCCGATAGCTCCTGAACTACTAGTGCAGCCTGCGAGGCTCCCCATCCCTGCTGGAATTTTGACTGGCTTGATACTGTGCAGGTAACCTCAGCTACTGTGAGTTAATACCAGCAAAGGGCACGTCATGTCCAGAAGACAGCATTTCTCCCTAGCCTCCAGCTCTTACACTCCTTCTGCCTCGTCTCCCATGATACTCCCTGAGCCTAGAAATGGAGGCTTGATAAAGAGCTGAGCAGTCAACACTCGTTTATTCTCAGTACCTTGACCGTTTATGAATCTCTGCATTAACGGCTGCCTACTGCACAAAGGCTCTTCTCTGACCAATGTTAATAGCAGCAGAAATCTGTGAGTACATGACATAGATTAAGAAGGCAGTTTGACAACATGGCCATTTAACATATCAAAAACAGTACGTTCCCCCCTATGGCCCATGATATCCATGATCAGGTTTTGTTTTTTGTTTTTTTGTTTTTTGGTTTTTTTGGCTAAGTTTCAAGGATCAGGTATGATTTTTTCCTCTTGTGGAGCAGGTCTAAAACCCAATCAGAATGCAGCTGGTTACCCCACGGCAGCTACGCTGCTCTTGCACCAGCAGGCACGCCTTGCCCTGCTGAGTTCCCGCTTCCCGCTTCCCGCTTCCCGCTTCCCGCTTGAATTTATTTTTCAGACTTGACAGCACAACTTACTTTCCATTCTAACAAAATTAGCTAATCTACACAGGTTTGCCTTGATCTTATACTCCGTATTTCACCCTGTTGCACAATGATATTCCTTCTTTGTTATATAAATAGTGACACCTACTAGAGAATATGTAGAAAGTATAGGAAAAAAAATAGCCCTACTGAGGTAGAGTCAGTCATTGACCATTCAGTTGCTGGAGCTATGCAAGTTGTTCAGGCAAAGTATGCTATTTTTCATCCTGCAAAACAATATGTGTGCATGTGTGTATATTTGTGCGTCCGTGTGTGTGTGTGTGTGTGTGTGTGAGCGAGAGAGAGAGAGAGACAGAGAGAGAGAGACAGAGAGAGAGAGAGAAAGAATGTGTATGTGAGAAAGAGTGGAGTTTGTGTGAGACTATGTGTGAGTGTGTGTGCAAGTGTGTGTGAGAGTGTGTGTGTACTTGTGTGTGTGAGAGTGTGTGTGTGCGAGTATACATGTGTTTATGTGCATTCGTGTACTCCTGTGTGCAGACTGTTTTACAAATTGGACTCACTGTATGTGATCATTAATAACCCACTGTTTCAGCAACATGTCATCAACATTTTCTCTCTATCTCATTAAAATAGTCTTAAAACCTCTCAGCCTGTATGGCTTCACTAATTACATGTCACAGGCGTCTGTCTATTTATGCCTCATGAGCCCTCTGTCAACAGTTCTGGAGAATAGAGACAATTCTTTTGTCACAATATGCACAATAGATCAGAGCATATGTCAAGGCCAATCATGTGGCAGGCACTCTTTTAAAAATGTGATGAATTCATAAGTCAATGGATAAATACATTTAACCAGTCCTTCCTCTGGCCCACTGAGGTTCTTTCCACTTCTTTACTTTTATAAAAGATTTTATAACCCAATCAGTTAAGATTGGGTTCAATTACAGGTGACCCAGTGCCTCCCCAAGCACAGTTTAAACAAGCGAGTTTATTTCTCCTCTGCACACACTCAGGATGTTAGCCTGTCTACCAGCACGGACTCCACTCCCAATACTGCCTTGTTCAAAACAGATTCTAGAGCTCCTACGAGGGAGGAAACAAGGAGAGGAGACATGGGCCCTTCCTTTGAGGACCCTTCTGTGAGTTCCATATGTCATTTCTGCTTGCATTCTTGTTAATCAGAATTTAGTCACAACCACATCTAACTGCAAGAGAGTCTGGGAAACGTGCCCTTAATTATTATGTATCTAATATTGTTTGTAACTGTTAATAAACAAGAAAAGGATAAAATTGGAGAACCATTAGCCAGGATGACTTTGAACCCTGGACTGACCTAAAAGACCACTCTGGTGCGACCCTTAGTTTCTACACGTGTGTCTCTGGATATCTGTTGGGTCAGCCTAGCTGCTTGGACTAATGCCTGGGACCTGTGCGTGGGGAGGGTTTCAGTGCGTCACCTCCCTGCTGTGAGCTTCATCCTGCCAGTTGACAAAGTAGTCATCGCCAAAGATTGACTCAATAAAGATGCCCCATTTCCCGGAGGATGTTTTTCCAATTAGTGGGAAGAGGAAGTTGCAGCTGTGAGGACAGGAATCAGGGTTCTGAAATGCAATGATTATTAGTAACAATCAATCAAACAGCCTCCTAGGACAATGGAGGAAAAGCCAGCTCAAGGATGCTGTGTGGGACGGGGATGACAGGCTGCCTGGAACAAGAGACAGTATGGCCCAACTGCAATGTGGCCAAGCCCCTGAGACGGGCGAGGGAGTTCGTAACAAGGCTTTACTGCCTGCAGTAAAAATCCTGCCAAAACGCATTCAGGAACGTGCGGGGAGACGCGCATTCATTATTATGCCCCTAGCAGCTATCACAGGAAACCATCTGGGCTCAGTTGGCCTATAAATTCGAACTTGCAGTTGGGTGGGCTACGGGGAATCGGCCAAGCAGGAAGTGAAGGTGTGAAGTGGATCTGGCAGGTTCCACATGCAGGGTTCGTGCTGAACGTGGATCCTCCTGGCAGTTGTTTTTCTTTTAAAAATTTTTAATGTGAAACACACACAGGCGCGCGCGCACACACACACGCACACACGCACACGCGCACACACACGGGGTGGGGACAGGAAACAGAAGTGTCCACTTTAGTAACATTCACAAGATGAACACATGCACAAGAGCACGCGGCTCAGAAGCAGGGCCTTGTGAGGCCTCTAGAAGTGCCAGTGCTTTCACAGCCGATCGTTTTTGTCTTCAAAGACAGGGATCCCTACTTAACGAAGGTAACCTTTAATAAGTGATACAGTTTAGTTCATTTGCTTTTGAGTTTTACATTGTGCAGAGCCATGGAGTCTGGGGTTCAGTTTAGTACTCAGTATTACCTTTAAAATACTCTCGTACATTACATGACGGTCCGTTTTGTTCATCTCTGTTTCAAATATTCTGCTTATTTTTTTACTGCTTTTGCACACTTTACTATTCCTGGATTTTGAGGTATTTTCGGTTTGGGGTTTATTACAAATAACACTCCTATGAACATCTGGGTGCACATATGTATGGATTTTTCTATCACTGTGATTCTCGGGCTTCGGTGTGCATGAAAATAGCTAGTCAGTTTGCTGAAAAGCAGACTCGTGGCCTCTCTCCCTAGAGAGTCTGACTTAGGAAGTTCAGTCTGGAATCTAGAAGTTTCATTTCCAACAAATAATTTGGCCACAAAGCCTCTTCTGCTTCCTCAGATCAGGCAGCACTACAGACTGGCCTGCAGGCTAGCCCTGGCCACTACCTTGCCTTTACTA
>NW_021604618.1:8145680-8146709 GCF_004785775.1 Grammomys surdaster
CCCCCCCTCCCCCGTGTGTTATATCCACAGAGGCTCATAGAGGTATATCACTCTGTCTCATTCCGTTGTGTCACAATCTCTCACTGAACCTGGAGTTAGGCAGATGACCAGCAACCCCAGTGATTCTCCATCCTTTCCCTGACCCCACAGTGCTAGGGTTATAGATATATTCATGACCACACCCAGCTTTTGAAGCTCTGGGGATTTGATCTCTGGTTCTCAGGCAAGCACAGTGAGGACTCATATCTGCCAAGTCATTCCCCAGTCCCAGCGCTGGCCTTTGTTTTATTTTAAAAACAGTTTTAAATGGCTGGGAAGAAACCCAAAGAACAATATTTCATGACACATGAAAATTAGATGAAATTCAAATTTCCATGTCAATAAATCACACTTAAAAGGCATAGTAAGAGCCACAGCGATTGTTTTTTTATTCATTGTCAGTGCATGATTTAATGCTGAGCAGAGCTGAGCAGAGACCCCCACATCCCTACTAAAGCCTAAGATTCTCTTCAACTTTCCAGAGGTATTTCTCTAGGGCTGGACTTGGAGTGTGTGTTTGGGAGTGGTACTGTACTGTGAGCCTGCATCAGCCACACGGTTAGCAGACACCGTCGGTTCCTCAAGGTGACGGTTCCTGCTGTATACATTCCCAGCAGCAGCAGCAGCAGAACATGCCTGCCCTCCACGCTCTCAGCAACGCTGCCAGGCTTTGAGCTCTGGCTGCTCTGTCAGTGTGTCTGCAGTGTCCTATTCTGGTGCTTGTGCTTTCCTGATTACTAGTGGATGCTTAACCGTACTAAGTGGTCCTCAACCTTCCTAATGCTGTGACCCCCCCCCAAGCCATAACGTTGTTTTGTCGCTACTTCATAACCATTATTTTGCTTCTGTTATGTATTACCATATAAATATCTGATGTCTGACCCACAGACTGAGAACTACTGCTCTATTTATCGGCCACTTGGATTTCCACTCTAGAAAGTACCTCTCTCTCTCTCTCTCTCTCTCTCTCTCTCTCTCTCTCTCTCTCTC
>NW_021604618.1:8146719-8178888 GCF_004785775.1 Grammomys surdaster
CTCTCTCTCTCTCTCTCTCTCTCTCTCTCTCTCTCTCTCTCTCTCTCTCTCTCTCTGTGTGTGTGTGTTCATGCGTATGGACATGGGTCCTGGTACTCTTGCAGATCAGAGGCACTGGATCTCCCTGGAGGCGGTTACAGGTGGCTGTGAGCTGCTCAGGGTGGGTGCTGGGAACAGAACTCCGCAAGAGCAGCATGTGCTCGCCACCTGGCATCTCTCCAGCCCCTTAGCTCCTTTCTATTGGGCTGTCCACCCTTCATGTACTCTGGGTACAGTTTGTCTTATTCATATGCCAGTATCTCACGTGTCTTCTCTCTGGGGCTTGGTTGTTCCTGGTGTCTTTTGAAAAGGAGAAGTTTTTAATTTTAATGTAGTCAACCTAAAGCTTCTTTAAAAATAAAGAATTACAGTTTTATTTGACTTTATTTTGTGGGTGGGCTGTGGAGGTGCATGTGCCACAGGCACATGTGGCTGTGAGAGGGTAACTTGGAGTCACGTTTCTCTCTTACCTTGTGGGTCCCTGGGACTGAACTCAGCTCGTCAGGCTCCTCACCTTCCCAACGTCACTTTGTCAGTTTCACAACATTAAACTTCTTAATGTGCTTCTTAATAACTTTTTCCTGGGACTGGAAAGGTGTCTTAGCTGGTAAAGTTCTTGTGTGGATCTGAGTTTAATTCTCAGCATCTACAAACCTAGCACTGGGAAGACAGAAACTGAGGAATCTCTGGGCTCACTGCCAGCCAGCCTAGCCTAACTGACAAACCCTAAGTCCCAGTGAGAGACTTTGTCTCAAAAAAAAAGAAAAAAGGTGCACAGCTACTAAGAAATGATGCCCAAGGTTGACCTCCGGTGTATGCACACATTTGAACCCCCACAAGCACCAAACACACACACACACACACACACACACACACACACTTTCCTCGTGTAGAGATCATGAAAACAGTGTCCTGTATTATCATTTAAATGTTCCATTACTATATTTTAAGGTCTTAGACCACACAGAGACGAGTTTTGTATATGGTGTGAGTGAGGGTTCCGACTCTATTTGATCAATATTGACTCTTTCCAATATCATTTATTAGATGATCACTCTGTTCCTACAGCTGTTCAGAGATGCTTTTGATTTCAAAGCAGACATGTGTGGGGATAGGATTCTGGACTCTCTGTTCTGTTTCATTGGTCTATTTGTGCTAATATGGCAGACAGTAAGCTACTATGATCTTTTATGTGTTGAAATTTTGTAAAACATGCCCCACCATTTGGTTTGTCTCTTCCCACAGTGTTTTATTACCAGTCTTCTTAGCTTGTTTACAAATAACCTGAAGATGATGGATAGAAAAAAGTCATCCTTTGCTGGCAATTACTACACACTCTTTGGAAAACAATTTGGTAGAACCTTGGTTACTGAACTGCTCCTGGAAATGCCTCTGGATGTAACAGCGAGACTAGAGACAGGGAGACGTGTTCATCCCACCAGCACCAGACTCTCTTGAATCTCTCTAAATCCCAAAGACACAATAGTAGGAACCCACTCTTAACTTCCAGAACCATTAGCTCTTTAGGGTCAGTAGCCCTGGAAACACGTACTGTCAATCCAGCGTGAGATAGAGGTATATGCAAATGCTAGGTTCACAAAAACGTTCACCCAAGTATAATGTTTAACAGGGTGAGACTGAAAACACAGTTTGACCAACGAGGTAATGATGGGGTGGATGGTGATGGCCCAACCCATTGTGAAACATTGTTCGTTTATTAAAGCCAAGAGGTGGGAACATGAATGAATGGTTCTCGTATAATTCAGAGTGAAAAAGAACAGGATGCAACAATACAGAAAATGAAATAATTACATGTGGGGAAAATACACCTGTTGGTTAAAATAATGGAGGAAATGTATTACTATGTTAATGATAGTTGGGGCAATGGGTGATATTTTTTGTATTTTTCCAAGTGTTCAGTTATGTGGTTATATAAAATTATGGTAAAAATGTAACTAGCAAAGCCACTTCCTATTACCAACGGCTCCTTGTTTTTCCCCTTCAAAGTACCTGCCACTCGCCAGTCAATATACTGACTCCCTTCCTCTTCTGATCTCCCTTAATCCTCACGGCCTTTATGGGATGGTGTTTATTTTAGTTTGTTATGGATGTGTGTGCAGTACAAGTGTGCACATGTGTTTATGTGTGCTCATGTGTATGTGCATGTGTGTGCTCACGTGTATGTGCATGTGTGTGCTCACATGTATGTGCATTGACATGGAGACCAAAAATGGATGCTGAGAGCCTTCCTCTGCTTTTCTCTGCTTTATCTTCATCTTCTTAAGATTTATTTATTTTTATTTTAAGTGGTGTGTGTGTGGCTTGTGTGTGTGTGGAGGTAGCTATGGAGGATAGAAGATGGCATCAGAGCCCTTGGAACTGGAGTTACAGGCAGTTGTGAGCCACATGATTTGAGTGCTGGGAACAGAGCTCTTAACTGCTGAGCCATCTCTCCCCAGCTCCCACTTAATTTTTAAAAACCATTTATTTATTATTTATATGCGTGTGTGTGAGTGTTTTCCACATGTGTACAGGAGACCAGAAGAGAGTGCTAGATCCCTATGGAACCAGACTTACAAGTGGTCGTGAGTTGTTTGGCATGGGTGCTGGAAACTGGACTTGAGTCTTCTGGAAAAGCAGCAAGTGCTCCTGACTGCTGAGCCGCCTCTCCAGCCTTCTGCTTGTTTTTGAGACGGGGTCTTTCACTGAACCTGCAGCTCACTGATTCAGCTAAAATAGGTGGCCAGTCCTGTTTCTACCTTTCCAAAGCTAGGACTATAGTCCTGGCTCTCACAAGGATGCTGGGGATCTGAAATTAGGTCCTCATGCTTGCAAGGTAGGCACTTTATCAACCTTGCCATCTTTCCAGCCCTGGAATGATGCTTTGGTTTATTATCCCCTCGTGAATAAGAAGAAAACAGAGAGGAAGCTTGGGAGGCAAAGGGACTTGCTGGAAGTCATCTAGCAATAGGCAGAAAGTCCCTTAGGCACCATAATCAGTGGTCTCACCCACTGAACCAGTCAGCTTCTACCTGCTACAGAACAGTGACATCTTTCAAATGGAAGCAAGTTCAAGGGTGGTAAAGGTATAGATGTGCCTGGAGGAAAGTGGGTCGGCACCCTCTGTACCCCTCAGCCCAGGGGCACAGATCTCCAGCCCCATCTCCTCCAATCTTGCTGAGCCCCAGCTTCTTCTGCTGTCAAATGCAATAAGTAGCCCCCACCTTGTAGACCGTTGCATTGATTAATGAGATAAAATATATTCCCCTGTCCTACAAAAAGGAGACACTTGTGAATTTATTTCCTTCTACCCAAGGACACAGGAAACTTACAAACACCCCAGCCTTTTCCTGTCACTTGGCCTCTGGTTATTGTCCTGGGTGTAATGGAGTGGAAAACTCTCTACACGGCTCCCTCTGACAGGGAATTTCTAATCTCAGAAAACTTAATGGTTTTTGTCAACCTGATTGTCCAGCGAGAGCGGATTAGGAGAATGACTTCCCTTGTCACTGGAAAGTTGACTCGCTTCACGGCATTTTTCCTGGTGCCAGTGGGAGGCATGATCGATACAAGACAGACCCAAATACTTACCTGTGGTCTCGGGGCTGAGGACAAAGGTTGGGAGTTCCATTTAAGTGCCTTCAGCCATTTCCGAGTGGACGGGCGTGATGTGCAAGCAAACAGAAAGTGCAATAGAAGACACTGAGTTCTGTGGAGTCAGCCTGGATGCTAAGGAAGTACTCTGGAAGAGCATCTAACTTAATCTTCAGGGACTAGGAAATACTTCCTGGAGGAGGAAGTCAGTTAAAAGGTTGCTCTAACATCAGGTGAAGGTCATTGCTGGACAAACACTGCCAATGTACACTTGCATACTGACCGAGTATAGCTGTCTTCTCAAAGCCCTTGTTATCTTACTCCTTAGTCTGGCACAGGTTGTAATTCCTTTTGACTAAAGATTGGTTCCTGTTCCTCAGCGTAGCATTCAGAAGCGCTCTGCCCATTGGATTTACCCCTTCCCATTCTAGTCATGATGGGTTCTTCTTCCCCGTGTGTGCTCCTTCTCAGTCACCTAGGCTGATAGCCTAACCCACCTACAACGACTGGCCCATTCTCTCAAATCCTCTTGTGAAGTCCTAACTAATATGCACGTGCACATGCACATTTACCCCGAATTGCACTTGCTTGCCAGCCTCTGTGATCCTGTGTCTCTCATTATGAACCATCCATCACAGCCAACTACAGATTTTAGTCATACTCCTGTTTTCCTGCATTTCTCTTTTGTGAGAAGCCAGAGGGTGTGCAGAGCCTCGCCTGCTCTACAGTGCAGTCATCGAACACCACAGGACTGATAAAAGGCTTTGTATGATGGACCAATCTCAAATCAGTGCTATGGACTCTAGTTACTGAAGCGGTAAAAACATATTACAGTAAGGAAAAGGAATTAAATCAAAGACGTAGCTTTCATCGAGATCAGTCTTCATGCACCGATATTTTTTGTGTGTACATTTTTTAAAATTTTACTTCTTACTCACTTTACATCTCACTCACTGTCCCCCATGTCACCCCCTTCCTACAATCCTTCCCCCATCTTCCCTCCCCTTCTCTGAGTGGACAGGGTCCCCCCTGGGTGTCCCTCCACCCTGGCACTTCAAGTCTCTGTGAGGCTAGGTGTATCCTTTCCCACTGAGACCAGACAAGGCAGCCCAGCTAGAAGAATCTCATGTACAGGCAACAGCTTGGGGATAGCCCCCGCTCCAGTTGTTCAGGACCCACGTGAAGACCAAGCTGCACATCTGCTACATATGATTTAGCACTATTTTTAATTATTTTGGAAATTTTCTCCCCACAGAGTTTTTCTCGTGGGTATTTTACACCTAGTTTTAATTAGGTTAAGTACACACACACACACACTTCTACTCACTCATGGAAACATTAGTCAACAGCTGCCCAGGTGTCGGGAAGTTCTGTGGATTGAAGAACAGGAAGGGAGCCTGGCTGAGTAATAACATCTTTCTCATTGTTGGAATTAATTGTTGGTGCTACACTGGAATTGATGGCATCATGGGAAGAGCTGATGGGAGGCATTGTGCGCTAAAGGTTCACCCTTGAAGCCACGGCAAATCAGTAAAACCGCACAGGTTACAAACAAGCCACAGACGATGCTTTGTTTTGTGCACCTTGGGGTTGGTGTCTAACTTGTGCATGTTTTACCTGAAACAGTGTTGGTAACTGCTAGTTGTTGCCACCCCCCACCTCTTTCATCTTCCCCCCCCCCCTTTTTTGGGGGGTGGGGGACAAGGACTTGTGATCTTGCCCTGATAATCAAATGCTTGCTGTGTAGCTCAGACTGGCCTCAAGCTCACAGCAATCCTCTTGCCTTCAAATGGTAAGGAGACAGGCAGGTGTCATCCTCAGCTTCCTTACGTTTCCTCCCTTTGGCATTTGTATATCTGTATTTTGTGTGTGCTGCATTTTATGCTAAGCAGCTCTGTGTTTCTCTCTCTCTCTCTCTCTCTCTCTCTCTCTCTCTCTCTCTCTCTCTCTCTCTCTCTCTCGGTTTGAATCATTATGTGGAAATCACCCAGTTTCCATCTGTAAGAGCCTAGTGACAGTGCCAACAAGTAAGTGACTTGTTACTACAGACATTGGGAAACCACTGTTCCATTAAAAAGGCCTCTTCTGCTATATTCCAAATGCCAGGGCCCTATGAGAGATCTACTGTGATACTAGGAAAGAACCTTGCTTACAGTGCCAAGGTTATGTGAATTCCTTGTCATGTAGTTAAGGTAGGCAGACAGTTGAGTGCACAGATTTCTTACCTGGGCGGTGCTGGTGGAGACTCTGGGTGGGCACAGGTGTTGTGGTAAGTGGTGGAGGAAACAAGATAGTCCTTGATCTTCTGCCCTGGAAGAGACAGCAGGGGTCAGGGCTGAGGAGGGATAGTCTGAGAATAATGAGGCACCCCTCTAATGTGACAGGCCAGAGGACAAGCAGAAGCCTTGGGGGTTGGTTAATGGGAAAGGGCATCTGGACTTGCTGGTTGTAGTTCCCACACCCTTCCTCTTTCATCTCCATCCCTTCCTTCCTCCTTCCCTCCCTCCTTCCCTCCCTCCTCCTCTTCCTTCCTTCCTTCCTTCCTTCCCTCCCTCCCTCCCTCCCTCCCTCCCTCCCTTCCTTCCTTCTTTCCTTCCTTCCTTCTTTCCCTCCCTCCCTCCTTCCTTCCTTCCTTCCTTCCTTCCTTCCTTCCTTTCTTCCTTTGACAGGGTCTTGTTACGTTGCCCTAATAGCCTAACAGCCCAGGCTGGCCTCAAACACTCACATCAGCAATCCTCTTACCTCACCCTTTTAAATGGTAAGGTTATAGGCAGGTGTTACCCCAGATGTTTTTTTCTTCTTTAAGTTTCCCCTCTATGGCATTTGTGCATCTGTAGCACTAAGATGAGTAGTCATGCAAAAGATCTTAAGAGAAGTAGATTTCTAAGGATTATTATTATTATATTGTTGCCATCTTCATTCCCCAGTTATAAGGAAGGCTGCTTGATCTTGTAAACAGCAAACTCCACTGTTTCTCACCTCCTTGTGTCTACTTCTCTACTCACTACCTTTTGGGGACCCACTTGAATGCATAAGGGGAGAGAGAGCCGGCCCCTCCATGACAAATTCACAGCCTCAAGCCTACTGGGCATCTCAATGCTCCTAAGAAGAAGCCAACACATGGAAAGCTCAAAACGCACTTGAAACTCAGAAAAGAAACGTCATCTGATGTAACAGGGCTAGCAGGTCAGTGCTCAGGGCATCCATGCTGACTCCTTTCCAGGTGGACACAGTGTGTTTCTCAGAGTCTCTCGCATTTGACTGTGTCTGTGAACTGATGACATTAGAAGTTCTATGCGTTACCCTCAGTTTGGTCCAGGACAGCCTCCCACCCACCATTCTTCATGCTCCTTTCTGCATGGCCATGCTGAAGATAGTAGAGCCTCCATTATCCTGGATCCTTGGGTGAGCCTGCAGAGGTAGTCTGGCTGCCATCTATTTGTCTGCCAGCTGAGTGTCATTATGGGCAGAAGAGGTAAACAACAATTGTGTTGAGTCACTGTTTGTTTGGGGGTGTGGTTCCAGAAATTATCCTGATTTACCCCAATATACGGTGCAACTAAGCTTCCAATCTCTGAGCCAGCAAGAAGAAAGAAATGAAGAAAAGTAACTGACACTTAATAGAAATGGATATTTTTGTTACTTGTCATACTTGGAATAAAAAAAATCCTCAAAGGGTTTGGGGTCGTCATTGTAATTATCGTCAGGGTTTGTCTCTTCCAGAAGGATCAGCTTAGTGGATTTTTGTTTGTTTGTTTGTTTGTTTGTTTGTTTTCCTGCCTTTGCCTTGGTTCTTTCATGACAAGTATGTAGACAGAGATAGAAAAATCTACATCAGTGTGGTATGGTGTGTGGTGTGGTATGTGTGTAGTATGAGGTGTGTGTATGTGTGTGTGAGTGAGATGTGTATGAGATGTGTGTGAGATGTGTGTGTGTGCGTGTGCATGTGCATGTGTGTGTGTGTGTGAGATGTGTGTGTGTGCGTGTGCATGTGTGTGTGTGTGTGTGTGAGATGTGTGTGTGTGCGTGAGATGTGTGTGTGTGTGTGTGTGAGCTGCCCTTCACGACAGTCTCCTGCTCTATCCACTTAGGCTCTTTGGCTATTGTCATCTACACTATATTTGGATTTCTCTTAAACTCCTTTTGATTTAATCATGTTTGCCTGGCCTCACGATGCTGTTCCTCTCCTACCTCAGCCGAAATTGCCCAGCTGTGCCCTGCTCTGCAGCTGAGTCCTGCCATGTCTTAACTGGCCCTGGAAACTCGTAGGAATTCAGCACTTTCTAAGCTGATCTTACAGGAGTCAAACATCAAGTGTTCCCTTAGACTCTGTGAGTTTTAACTTTGAATTCCTTGTTTGGTCTTGTGATGCATGTTTAACACAGATGTTTATATACTTATTTTTCTTGAGATAGAGTCTTGTTACATGACTCTTCCTGGCCTGCAACTTGCAATACAGATCAGGCTGGCCTAGAACTCTCAGAGACCCATTTGCCTCAACCTCCAAAGTGCTAGGATTAAAGATATGCACAATATACCTGGCTTTTCTTTTTGTTTGTTTGTTTGGTTTGGTTTGGTTTGGTTTGTTTTTCAAGACAGAGTTTCTCTGTATAGCCCTGGCTGTCCTGGAACTCACTCTGTAGACCAGGCCGGCCTCGAACTCAGAAATCTGCCTGCCTCTGCCTCCCAAGTGCTGGGATTAAAGGCATGCGCCACCACTGCCTGGCATGGCTTTTCTTTTTTTCAAGCTTGTAGATCTGAAAATGAGATCATTTTAATGTACATGCGGCTATAGCTGATGAGGGTGTGGTCCTGACAGCTTAGAGACAGAAACTGTCCTGAGTCTGCTGGAAGCACACAGGAGTGTGGTCTTTTCAGAGGCCATGGAAGGGGTCATGGACTATTTCTCTCTAAGGTCATTTATGTGTGCCTGGTCCTTTGTCATCAGTCTTGGGGGAAATCATAATGTGTCAGTGGGTATCTTTTCCTGAAAAGCATTTTTGAAAAACTTCCCAGAGCTCAGAAAAAAGGAAGATACATGGTTTTTATCTGGGAAATAACGAAAACACGTGTAGAAATACTCACAGGTGATGTTTACTGAGTCTATTCTTATGTTACAGACACTGTTTACATATCTTCCTGCATGCAATCCTCACAACAATGTCAAGAAACGGAGGTATATTCTTAAGGACCTTTTCTAGATGACAGAACAGCGTCTCGGAGAGAAAAAAACAGAATGTCCACAAAAGAAAGCCACATCAGTAGAGTTCACTCACAGCCAGCCTTGAGGGGTTGTGCTCTTACCCTCTCTGACTAAGGTTCATAGTTTCAGTAGAGGCCAGAGTCTCACAAAGGCTCAAAGAGAGCCAGGGGACAGTCCCATGTGGTCGTACCAACTCAAAGCAGAAACATCATAGGATTGTCAGTACGTTGTCAGGCTGTTTGCAACCTAGAGATGACACTCACTCCAACATCATTGACGGGAGAAAGTCAGGCCAGAAATACAAGGGTTCAGAATCAGGTTGAGAAGGGTCTGAAGCTAAGTAAAGCCAGAAAGAAAGATGATGATGATCACGTGTGTGTGTGTGTGTGTGTGTGTGTGTGTGTGTGTGTGTAATAGTCACACATGAGGTATATACAAGCCATGATGCACACATGAATGCCTACCTTTCCCTGCCAAGCCTTCTTGCAGGCTAGCCTGGCTTCTCAACACAGATGTTCCACTTTTCAAGTTCAGGTTTTGGCTCATAATTCTGCCCCTGGGTACTTACTCAATAATCTGGCTTCAAAATATCTAACAGAGAAGTTCCCTTTGGGTTGGGTGGGGCTCGAATATGTGTGGTCAATGGACATGAGAAATTACATAAAGACATTTCCTGGGCTGAGTCCCCCGGTGGGACCACACAATGCCAAAGATGATGATGATGACGATGACGATGATGATGATGATAAAATAGAGGAGGCAAAAACAGAAAGGGTAACTGAGTTGGAAGGAAATCACAGACACGTCGGCAGATATTGCTGTTGCTCCTCAATACTGACCCCAAATCTTGTGCAATAACAGGACATACAGGGTCAAGATGTACTTGGGAGCTTGGGCTTCCTTGGCCAAACATGCCCACTACTTTTTAACCAGGTTTTGAGTGCTAGATGTCTCTATTTCTTGGAAGGAACTTTGAAACCAGACACCCAGAGTTAGCTCTGACTCTTAAGCTAAAAGCCTCTTGGGGAAAGGGGGAATTAAAAAAAATGTTATCATAAAATAGCTCACCCAACTCTAGTTCAGAAACTTTGGGGTTAAGGATGAAAAAGAAAGATAAAAAGCATTTTATCTGAAGCCAAGGCAAAGGGGGATATCGGGGAGTCGTGGGCTCTCCAATGGGGCTAGTCTTACCTTTCTGCAGTATCCAAGTTATAAGAAGTGAGTGGTTGTTGGCTGGGGAGGAAAAGGAAATACCAGAAAAGGGAGATGTAGAGGCTGTAGAGTCCTCCCAAGGAAGAGTCCTCCCTAGGACAAGTCCTCACCAGCTTTGGCTTCCTCTTGGGGTGCAGGGGGTGAAAAGTGTCCATGTACTCGAGGGCTAGCTGCCCTGAGCCACTGTTCAGCTGAGCTCCCTGTCTTGCTTAAGGTAAGTGAAGGGACTGCATTGGTTGTCCACTGCCCACTCCCTGAAAGGGGAAGTACTCAGGGTCTGGGGCCTGGAATTGGTATGTTCCCTGTCCAAGTGTCACTCTGTCATTTCCTAGCTGAGGCACCTTGGATAACGACTCATCCCTGACTCTGTTTCCTTAGAGGAGATTTGGGAACATTAGTACCACCTACTAGGGCTCAGAGAGGTCCCGGGCACACAGCATCTAAGATGAGAGGTCCCGGGCACATGGCATCTAAGATGAGAGGTCCCGGGCACATAGTATCTAAAAATGAAAAGTGAAATGAAAAACATTATATTTTTGAGTGACTAAAAAGTAAATCATTAGGAATGACTCATGGTCTTAAAAATAGCATCACACAATGAGCCACCAAGAGCCTGAGTAGGACACTTACGTGACATGTATAAGGCCCTAGGTTCCATCCCCAGAGTCTCAGGATGGGAGAGGTTGTGAGGAAGGACTTTCCCCATTCAAAATACAGCTTTAAAGGCCTTCTTTACACAGAGAACAGTAAGACAGCTGCTGCCCACAGGCACCAGTGAGCTGTGGAGCCAACATGGGCCCACAACAAACTCGACCAAATGCAAAAGGTGCTGACAGGTACAGCTTTGGGAATGCTCACCGTCAAATGGCAGAAGGACTTAGGAGCTGTCATTTGATCTGAACCTGGAGAGTGAGCAGGATTGGACTGAACAGACACTTATGGGTAGAGGAAAGACATTTTAGCAAGAGGGATCAGTGTCAATCTCAAGTATGACAATGGGGTTTGACCCAAATTATTGGAAATGCATGAGTGGTCTGAAGGGTTGGAGGGTGAGGTCCATGAGAGAGAGAGAGTCTGGAGAGTGGGAAGGTGAGGTGGGTGGGACTCCTGGGTGGCTAACCCAACTGAATGGCAGATAAGTTCTGTATCTGCATTGTCTCATAGAATAGCCACAAGCCACATATGGGTACTGAAAAACTACTTAACACGAAGCTAGTAAGACTAGAAGACAGGGTTTTAATTTTTATTTGATTTCTATGAAAATTTAAATGCCAGATGTGGCTAGTGTATACCATATTAGACAACACAGTCACAAGACTTGTGACAATGATGTCAAGAATACCAAGGGAGCATTCTAGGCCCTCCTCCTTCTCAGCCCACACATGGGAGCTCTCAGCCAGCCACAGCTGTTGTTTGAGTGGGAGCGCTGACAAATGGGGCTGAACCCAACCTATCTTCTGTTCAAATTCACTAGCCCTGATGCTGCCATGTGGGCCCAGAGGAGGGCCAGCTTTTGAATTCCTACAAAAGCATCACAGGGCTAACTGTGGCCCTGTAAGCTTCTCTCTGTATCTGTGGTCTGTTTGCAGGTTGAGCTCCCTAGAGCTGCTGAGGCAGGTGAGGGTCTGGGCACACCCTCATGGGATACACTGGGTGGCAGCTTAGGCTGTGGTATAGGCCATTTTGCAGTGGGGTTCTCCCTTCAGCGTGACCTTTGGCCTGCCTCTGGGAAGGCATAGAAGGCTGCTGTTCTGGCCATACGCTGATAGGGCAGCCATTAGTCAGCTTTCCTAGCAGTAGGGCATATATTAACTTAATGGGTACTTGGCTTCCTACTGTTTCCCAGTTGCTTCTCATCCAAAGGAACTAAATTGAGTACTTAGACAGTGCTCCTTCAGAACCTCCCTGCATCCCAACAAAAAGGATAGAGGCACACTCCCTAGCCTTGAATGCAAAAATAAAGGCAGATTCATAAGCCAGTATATCCAGTCATGACACACAGTTCTAAAACAGTTACACTGTCATGGGCAAGAGAAGTATTGAATCTTAAAATATTAACATACATTAAGGAAACTTCCCTTCCAGGGAAGTATGGTGTCCCGCTCAAGCTATGTAGGAGGAAGAAGATACAGCTGGATCCCAGTTCTGACATCACACAATCCTATTTATAAAACCAAAGGTTGCAAACTGGAAGCTATTGATTGGCCAGCTATTGATACATCAAAAATGTACCTATTGGCCCATGCATGGTTTGAAAAATATTTTTAATCTTTCAATCCTTAAAAAGCAGAAGGATTCACTTTTAAAATCCATGTTAGCTATTATTTTTTCAACTTGTGACTCTGTGTGGTACTAAGGGGTTGAAGGCAAGGGCTTCTCATCACGCCACAGAGAGGGGTCAAGGCAAACAATTAGAGTCGTGCATCATTGCAGAAGCTAAAAATCACAAAGCAATATAAACGGCTTGTAAAATGTCTGGTTCATAATTCATTTGATTATAAGGACTCAGAGTTCTCATTTGGAGAAGTTTAAATGAAATGGGGGATCTTGAAGACAATAGAATTCAACCTTGTCTCTTTACAGATGAGTAATAGGAGCTGGTTACACACAAAAAGTAGACGGAGAGGAACAGTGTATCAAGCATGTGGGTCCGTCTACCTGCAAACATGCACACATGCTTATGCAAGCGAGCCTGTGCACATGCACGCGTGTGTGCACGCGTGCGCGCACACACACACACAGAGTATAGCAGTGGGAATAGTTATGCAGGAGCAGATTGGATCCCTTGACTCCTGACCTGCAAGGAATTCCAGACCCCGTGTCACATTCTTCTCACCTCTGTGGTTGTGCAAGCAAATCCCTAGGAATATTTCTGTAGACTCCTGTGTATGGACGGTACTGATTTTCTGCACAAAACATATTGATGCGTAAGTTGGCACATAACAGACATTCAGTAAACATATTGAATGAGTGAGTGAATGAATGAATGAATGAGTCAGCCAAGGACCTCAAAACGGGAAGTTGTTTTCCAAAACCAAGGCAAGTAGAACCCCTTAGGCAGTATCTTCTGAAGCCTCCAGTGTCATCATCTTTGTTCCCAGCCGAGCAACCTGCCCCAGTGGCTTGTGTCTCACTGTTCCTTGGACACTACAGTGAAAAGCCTTTGATTCAATTTTCACCCCCTCTCCTGTTAGAGCTCACTTGCTTTCGGACTCCACTGGGTGCCCCAGAGCTGTTCTCGGAAATGCGTCTGCCTTCCCTCTGCTCTTACCTTTGTCCTCAAATGAGACAGATGCTCCCTTCAGTGTTGCTCCTTCCTGGGACAAGCTGTCCTCTGCAAAGCCCCTTGATCCTGTGGTAATTAGGTCCTGGGAAGGGAGATACCCTGTGGGTATCGGACTGGTTCAGACATGTCTAGACCCAGCTTAAGCTACCTTGCCTGTCAAGAAAGACGGGAGCACACTGGAAAGAAATGAGACAAATACATCCCATGTCTGGTGGAGCAGTGTGGGGTCCTCACTTATCATTTTCAGGGCTACACTGGCTAGGAAGCCATCATAAACCTTGGTTACATCCTGACATGGGATTGGCTACTTTGATTGCCTTTGCAAACAGAGAAATTTCTCTTTCTGAACAACAGGCTAGAATTGAATGCAAACTCTTTTTTATTAAGAAAAAATAAGTTTTGCAGTGGGCAGAGAGTATACACCCATAGTCCTGCTGGCTCCTCTGAGACCTACGCTTGCACAAATAAGCGTAAGCATTATAAGGTGCGCACTTCTCTTTATACTTCAAGACCAACCTCAACAACATGAGACATAATGAGAGCCTTTGACTTTCTTCAAAATTTGTTTAAATTGGTGTGTGTGTGTGTGTGTGTGTGTGTGCAGGTACAAGGACAATTATGGGAATCAGTTTTGTCCTTCTATGTAGGGTCTGGACACTGACCTCAGGTTGTTAATAGCTTTGACTACTGAGCCATTGCACTGGCTTGAAAACCCATCTTTGAAATAAATTAAGTCTCAGCATACAGTTTGGGACAAATGGGCAAAGAACCATAACTTACCATATGCCATAAATTATAAACATGGAATGTCATTTTATCTGTCTTTGAATATCTTATTAAAATATTTCAACAGCCTTGATAGAATTTTATTGTTTTCACTTATAAAAAGTGGAGATGCAGACAATGAGAGGCAACAGTATGTATTCTAGGTAGCCCAGACTGGCATGGAACTATTAATAGTAATCCTCCTGCCTCAGCCTCCTGAGTGTTGAGATTAAAGGTATGCACTACCATGCCTGAATTCAGTTCAGGCTTCTCTAACTACATATAGGCATGTCCAACTGTAATTCAAGGGCCACGTGCTACCCATGATAGCTATATCAGAGTTTTTATTGCCACAACAAAATACCAGGACCAAAAAGCAAGTTGAAGAGGAAAGGGTTAATTTGGTTTACACTTCCACATTGCTGTTCATCACCAAAGGAAATCAGGATGGGAACTCAAGCAGGGCAGGAACCTGGAGGCCAGAGCTGAGGCAGAGGCCACAGAGGGGTGCTCTTTACTGGCTTATTCCTCATGGTTTGCTCAACCTGCTTTCTTATAGAACCGATGATCACCAGTCCAAGGATGGCACCACACACAGTAGGTTGGGTCCTCCCCTACTGATCACTAGTTAAGAAAATGCCTTACAGCTGGGTCTCATGGAGGCATTTTCTCAGTTAAGGCTTCTTCTTCTCTGATGACTCCAGCTTGTGTCAAGTTGACATGAAACCATCTAGTACAATAGCTATGGCTGCATCTGAATGCAGCATCATACACTGCTTATCAACTCTACTGGCATGCATTTTAAGTGTGAACATTGTAGTGACAGTAGCGTGTGTGTCTTCCCTTGACATTGCTCCTCTGAAGAAACTATTGTGCTCTTCTTCAAGCTCCCCAGACCTCCCCTTGCTTGCTGGCCTCTGCTGCAGTAAAATACCGCACTCTCATGAAACGCTGTATTTGTACCATAGCTACTACAGACTGTACATCAAGTTAAACTGGAAAATAGCACATGAACATCCCTTGGAAGTGTTCAGAACCCCAAGGAGATAGTCAGCCCATGGCAGATGCCCTCTGATCCCCAGCCTAAGGCTCAGCCTGGAACTTCTCCAGGGTCTTATTCTAAAGACACCCCTCAAGATCTCGCTGCTTTCTGGTTATTCAGATGTATACAGTAGCAGCACTTGAGATAAGTGGGGTAGAAATGAGGAAGGAAATGACATGTTCCATGACTAGTGTCCCCAGCTTGTCTTGCTCTTTCTAGATACAGCACAGACCTCACATGGTTATAGTGTACTTCTCTGGCCAAATGTGGAAAAGTTTCTTTCTATCTGTTTCAAGGCTGCTTAAATCTTATATGTTGTGAAGGCTGAGATGTAATAGGATTCACTGGAAATTCATACGTCTCTCTAAGTTGGGCTGGTTTGGGATAGATCTCTCTTCCCAAAGACATTGCATAAACTGTCCCAGGTCCAGCCATAAAGAAAGTGTGTCCTCTGCCCTTGAGGGCAGATCTGATTGCAATGTACTCTCAGCTCATCAGATCTGTTGTAACATTTTCTCTCCCCAACTCTTTCCTACTTCAAATCAAAGAACTCACCTTTGTCCTTACTTCTGGATTCACTCCTTTGAGGGCAAAGCAAGGTCCAGCTTATTCCTACCTCCCTTTCCAGACACCAAGGCTCCTAACTAACAAAATCTGCACCCAGGGGTTCGTTTGACATGGTTAGCCTGCCATCCCTGCCTTTTCAAGGTCCTGGCTCTAAACCACCCTCCTGCTCAGCCTTCAGCCTGCTCTGAGCTCCGTGCATGAATGCATGATAGCCTTCACAGCCTCACCTGGGACTAAAGCAGGGCCCAGGGGTGGGGCAGGGGCAGTACCTTTTTTTTTTTTTTTTTTTTTCTGAATTCCTGGCTGCTTAGGCCAGCATGGCTTCAGGATTGGGACCAAGAGAAAGTGAGAGCAAGCAAAGGAGCAAAGGCTGTTGTTACACAGTTTCCCTTCAGCCCCAGAAATAGAAAGCCAGACTTCCTACTTGTGCAGCCCCTGTACAAACCACTAGACCACACTGCCAGATAAGAAAAATGTTAGATTGTGTCATACTTCCTTCATGGGCTGCAGCTTCTGCAAATGTCCCTGTGTGTCATAGAGTCTAAGGAATGAGGATTTAAGGGGCTGGAAGAAGAAAGACAGCAGAGCCCGTCATCTCTCCTTTCTGGTTATAGGTTCATGTTTAACCACTAAAGGAAAGGGGAGCTCACTAAAGCAAGAGTGGGCTAACTTAATTATTTACCTGTATGAGAGAGGGAAGCTGATTGGAGTCTGCTAGCTAGCTCTGTGCTCTTGGCATTTTCAGTACCCTCATGATTATTTTATCAAGTACCAACTGGGTACCAGCTACCACATGAGTCCTGCAGATTTTTTGGTGCAGAACAAGGAGGCTGGCCCAAAGTCAGAATCACCTAGATTCCACCTCTGGGCTCAGTACTACTGCACCATGGAAATAATTTCCCTTCATTCTTTTCCCAGAGCAGCCTCGGCAGGCTCTCGTGTTGTCAGCCACTCTAGGAAGAGTGATGGTCTGCGTGTTGACAGGCTCCTAATTGGAAGGTAGGAGGTGCCGCCAGAGATCAGCTATAAAAGTTATCTTTAGATGGGGGTAGGCTGCTGCTGCTGGGAAGAGAGTTAGGGGTGAGGTGGGGTGAGCTGTCAGCCTGGGACAGGGCCTGGCCTGGCAGACAGTTGATGCATGCAGGAGGAGGCAGCTGATAGATGGGGCCGTTTCAAGGAGTGGTAACAACAGTATGCATGCCAGACTTCAGGACCAAAGAGTTCATAAGGGAGGTGAAGTGCCGGGAAAGAGAGAGCACCTGGGGTGGTCCAGAAGATTCAGGCCAGCGATAACTGTTGAAAAGAAACTATGTGACAAAGACAAGTGGAAAGAGAACCTCAAGTGTCCTTTTATTCAGTCAATAAAAAAAATCAGGTGTTTCCAAGTGACTTTTATGCACTTCAGATCCTGAGAAGTTCAAAAGAACAGCCAGGCGAGATGAATGTAACATTTACTTCAGCAATGATAAAATCCATACACCAAAATTATCACTGGTTAGGATGATGCCTGTGCATTATGTAATCTTGGTACTTGTGCAAGCTCCTTCCTGCTGTTACCTCATTTAAGCCTCTCAACGAGCCTGCAACCCTGCAAAGTAGGCACCGTGGTCTCTGCTGTAGAAGTGAGAGTGGTGTAGGTTCTGAGAGCCGAGTATTCTTACTGGGTCTATGGAGCTCACAAGTGGCTGAACCAAGGTTTTAACCTAAGTTTGTTCTGAAGTTCCTGGAACAGCCCCCTTTACTGAAATAGCTGAGTGATTTATGGAGCCCGACGGAAAGGTCCATTCTCGCTGGTGGTGCAGAGGGAAGACCTTAGGAAAAAGTGAGAGGTGCATAGGATTTTCAGAGATGCTGGGGCATTGGAAAGGGCTACAGGAGGGTGAGGGAATAGTGTGGGACCAGGCCACTGATTTCTTGTAGAATTACGTAATCTGTTAGAGGGTTCAGAGCAGCGGCTCATCAACATCATGGAAGGGCTGGGGAAGTTGTTTGGTGGTAGAATACTTGCTTAGCATGTGCAAGACCCTCAGTATCACACACACACACACACACACACACACACACACACACACACAAATAGAACAAAGCAGGCAGAGGGTGGGAAGTCTGGATGAGGAATCACCTGTGCAGAGCTTGCTCGAGTCTGGCCCAGCCCAGTGGAATGTCTCTGCTGGCCTGGTGATCCTCACAAAGCATACATAGCATGAGAGGGCCTGGTAGAAGGGTGAAGGTTCCAGAAGCCTGGCAGGCAGATAGACTGTCATGCCACAGGCAGGTTCAGCCTTCCAAACACTGGATATACAACCCTTGAAAGACCAGCAGTGTTCAGAGAGATCGGCCACTCAGGCTGTGGAATGGGCTTTGCTGCCTTCCACAAGGACCTGCGGGTGACCTGGCAGAGTGAGGAGGTGGCAGAGGCACCAGGTGTTAGGGTACCAGGGCTTCCTGAGAAGGAACAGGTGTGAAGCAGAGCAATTAGCCCAGAGGCATCAGTGGGACAGACAGGTTGGATTTGATCAGGAGTCACCGGGATTACATCACCTGCTGGTGAGCAGGCTTCATTAAGTCTCCAGTGAGTGCAGGACCTCCAGGAAACTTGCTTCTTCAAGGAGTCAGAGGACACGGTAATTAGAATAGTCCTTTACAATCAAAACAACTGAGTGTGGCTGGAGCCTTCAAGGTTCTCTCGTGGTGTCCTGGGCATTCCAGAAGGAAGGAAGAGCAGGTGACTCAGATGCTGAGACTTGGACAAGCCCAGGGTGAGGCAGGTGCTCACCATGTGAGCTGGCGGCTGCTAATGTCTTTGGGAACTGCTAATTTTCCCTTCTGCACCAGCTGCAAAAGGGAGGGGGCATTCAATAGTCTTCCAAAGAGGCTGATGTTTACATCCCCCCCTCCGTGTGTGTGTGTGTGTGTGTGTGTGTATGTGTGTGTGTGTGTGTGTATGTGTGTGTGTGTGTGTGTATGTGTGTGTGTGTGTATGTGTGTGTGTGTGTGTGTGTGTGTGTGTATGAACAAGCCGGGTCACTACCCTTATTCACATTTCCGAACACATTCCCACATTAAGTAGAAGACAAGGGTTTTAACAAAGGACTTGGAGTAACCTTGCTAGTGAGCTCATCTGCAGGATTTGAGGTTGTCCTTACAAAACCAAGACAGATGAGAAAGTGTTCCTACCACCACCCAGGACCAGTGAAAGGAAGTGGGCACTCGGGAGACTCCACATCCTGCCAGACAAGGCGAGTTTGCATTTTACACAGCCTGTCTTGCCCATGGGTCAGCGCCCCCATGGAGCAGATCCTCTGTCTTCATCATCCCAAATTCTTCCTCTAGTGTTTCTGCTTAGACAAACTCAACCTCCCTCAGACACCATCTGAAAAACTCAATCTTGATGAGAAGGCTTTCTGACTTTATCGGTAAGTGACTGAAATTTACCACTGTCCTGCTAGGTAATCATTTTATGCTCTCCGAGGCCTCTGTCTCCTTGTCTGTACTGCGTATGTGGGATCTACTAGCTATGATGAGAATTCGTGAGAAAAACCACAGACGTGTCTGGACACACGCTGGCACTTACTCCGCATTAGTCACTCGTGTTAATAATCCTCACAATAATAACATCGCTTAATACTGTAATTACTTCACACTAGGCCGTGCATTAGTCATGGGTCTCTAGAGAAAGAGAGTCAACAGATGGATATAGAATGAAAGAGGGAAAGAGGATTTATTAGTTTGACTCACATGATATGGTCTGGGTAGCCCAGCAATGGCTGTCCCACACTAGAACAGACAAGAACCTGTAAGTTGCTGGGTCCACACAGCTGGATGGATCAGCGTCAATCAGGCACTGGAGGCCTGGAGGACCACTGAAAAGCCAGTGTTCTTCAGTCGATGGTGGAAGCCCTGGGTAGGTCCTGATGTGAGTGAAGGCAGGCAGTACATGCACCTGCCACCGAGAATGAAGGCAGGCAGGTAAGAGGCAAAACTGCTCTCTTTTTCCATCTGTTGTCTAGGCTGCCAGCAGAAGGTACTCCAACACGTAGGGTGGCTTTTCCTGCTTCAGACAATTGGTCGGGGAACTCCCTCACAGGTACTGGAGAGATGGCTTGGCAGTAAAGAATACAAACCACTCTTGCAGAGGACTTGAGTTCTGTTCCCACATCTGATGGCTCACAACCGCTCATAACTCCAGCTCCAGAAGAATCCAAAGCCTCTGGTCTCCCAAAGGCACCTGCACTGGTGGACAGAACCCCACATTCACACACATCTGTACATTACTTAAAACACAATGAATATTTTTTAAAAATTAAAAGAAAAACCTCACCACAGGAATGCTAGCAGCTTTTCTTGTAGTCAATTCCAGATCTAGTAAAGTTGACAACCAGACTGGCCATCTCAGGGAGTAACTTCCTTGGGTATAGGGGCAGCAGTGTCTATTTTGTTCATGACCTTATATCCAGAGCCTAAGAGTGTTTGGTCCGTGACAAGTATTTGTTTTTGATCTGATGAGTGAAGGAATCAATGAACAAAGAGCGACCGCACATCGTTTGATAACACAGGTATGTTCTGAGAATGCACGGCTATGGGATTTTGTTCCCATATAAACACTGAATGTACTCACATTAGTATAGGCTGGTGTTCCTAGGCTCCGATCTTATGTTTCATGAAACTGTGCTGAAAACTGCAGGAGTTTCCAACACAGTGGTATCTGTATCTGAATACACAGGTGCTAAACCATGCAGTAGTCGAAGATGAAACTCAGTGTACCTGTGTCAGGCTCCTGCTGTTGGTGAGTAGAGGATGCATGTGTGTAAGACCTAGAATGTTGCTGTGTACCCCTCTAGACTTCCTGAAGCTGGTACCGTAGGCAATGCTTGTAGCAGGATATTTATTCTGGTACATTGTATTCACACTAGGGCTGGTGATTAGGCAGTAGAAGAGGAGGTGGAGCTGGGGAAAGAAGAGAGGAGAAAGAGAGGAAGGGGAGGAGAGAAAAAGAGGTAGGGGAGGAAAAGGAGGAGGCTATCGACCATAGAGGAAGACAGATGGGTCGAAAGCAGTCCTGGGTAACAACTTCTATCAAAAGGTTAGCTATTGGGTAGCAATTCTAATTGTGTGGGCATCTTGTTATTTGAGCATTTCCAAATATATAAACCCATTGGATAATCTTTAAGCATTAAGAATCTTCATTCTCCTGGGTGCTGCTAGGATGGCAGATATCATCTGGGGTTCAGCCGAGGTTTGTGGATGCAGTATGGTAGATTGGCAGAGCCATCCCCCATGCTGGCGTCTCGTGGGTGCCAGGACCTGCACATCTAGCTAGCCGGAGCCCCAGTTAGAGTTGAGGAGCAGCGGGAACATGGTGGCTGGGAACAAGCTGGACGGGGCACTGTTTTCTAAATATCACCCCTACAAATGCTAAACGGTGTTTAAATTATTATTATTATTCTCTCTTAGGACTGGAGAGATGGGTCAGCAGTTCAGAGCACTTGCTGCTCTTGCAGAAGAGCCTGGTTCAGTTTTCAGCACCCTTTGATAGCTTATAACCATTCTCTATGATTCCAGTTCTAAGGGACTTGATGCCTTCCTCTGATCTCTGAGGGTACCAGGCATGTGCTTGGTGCACAGACATATACACAAGTAAAACATTTATACACATAAAAATAAAATACAGTTCTTTCCTTAGCTTACTATAACATCTGACTTTGTATACTTCACATTTTAAACATTATGGCTCTTTTGTAATAACACAGCTTAATACAAACTTGTAGGCAATAAGAATTTCATTTGCCAGGCATGGTACCACATGCCTTTAAAGCACTGAGAAGACCAAGGCAGGTAGATCTCTATGAGTTTGAGGCTAGCATGTTCTACACAGCGAGTTCCAGGACAGCTAGAGCAATATAAAATGAGACCCTGACTCAAATCAAAACAAAACAACAAAACAAACAAGAAGAGGTTTTGATTTCCTTTATAATCTTAGGGCTGCTACATATACTGACTAAAACATTAATGTAGCCCTCTGCCTGCATCGTTCTCATTGTATCTATGGGTCCTTGAGTATAAGCCCTTGACCAATCTGTTTCTGGTCTGACACAATGTAACTGCCCACAGACTGTTGATCTGATGCACACACAGTTAGATGCTGCTGTCTGGCCAGGATGGACACACTGGCTAGGATGATCTGGCTATGAGCCCATCACCAGGATCTGGGGTGGCAGTAGTTTGGTGGGTATATCCTTGACAATTAACCTGTAGACAATCTGAGTGCTTCAAGGATGGGGACCGTTTCTAATTCATTTTAAGTCCCTAGTACCCAGCATAGCAGCTGACACAAATGAAGTGCTCAAGTGGCTATGCTTGTCTTCATTTCTGTTTGTGACTGATCCCATTTCTCAGTCACAAGTGTCTAAAATTACTTGGTAGCATGGAACACTGCCTGGCTTTGTGGTCAGAATATTTTAGTATTGAATTTGGCTTGGTCAACCACTAACCATCCTGCCTGGTCAAGTTGCTTGGCCTTCTTCAGCCTCAGTTTCTCCTAACAGCAAGTTAGGATGATACCAGAAGCTTTACTGATCCTTTCAACCAGCATTTACTGGGCATCTATTGCATGGTGGGAGCATTCCAGGCAGTGAGAACACATAGATGTCAGTGAGCAAACATTACTCTCGCCTGACAGAGCTTACAAATCAGCACCAGTGAGAGACACTGAAAAAAAAAAAGCAACATGGGGGCACTCCACGTGGTGTGGAGAAAATGGACTGAGGGAGAAGGGATGATATAGTCAGGGCTGTGAGAACCCAACTCATATGACAATTGAAGACCTTTGTGATGAGGGCTGGTGTCTTGGGAAGAAAGTTCTGGGGAAAAGGGAAAGAGTGAAGGCCCTGGAGATCAGAGTTAGCAAGGTGACTATGTGACCAAAGCCATGAGAAGGGACAAAGAAGAGAGGGTGCAGAGTTGGCAGAGTCAACCACATGGAAACCTGGGGAAGTCTGGCTTTTGCTCTGGCTGAGCAAGTAGACCTTCTTTGGAGAGCTTCAAGTGTGAGATGATCTGACGTGAGTTATGAAAAGTCACCCTGGCAGCAGCACAGGGGATGGGAAATGGGCAGTGTGGGCGTCATATACAACAAGGAGGCCAGTCACATGTACTCTATAGGCTTAGTGTAAGGAACACACAGGACGATGTATGGGCTTGGCTCAGCCTGGAAGATGCTAATGCTCAAACCACAGTGGCAGCTAGAGATCACAGCCTGCCTCAGTTCCCATGTGACCTGACACACAGGGTGCCACCTGCCCTTGTCCACTCACTAATCTCTGGCCTTATGGTTCCTTCCTTCAACCCTTCCCTTATGATGCACCCCATTGTGGCAGCTTCAACTCCTCCTCCTCCCTAGTAGAACTGAAATACACATCACTGTCCCCCAACCCCATTCAGAAGTCCCCGATGGGCTAATGGTTCCTTAAATCACAATCAGAAAGGCTGATCTTCAGGGCCTCCTGCAATGCGATGCTTCTCCAACCCATGGCTACTGCTACCTTGGAGATGAAGAATAGCCATGAAGAAACAGAGCTGGACACAAAATGTGACTCCAGTCAGGATCACAGAGGAGACTGCACTGGTGGTGGAAAGCCAGGCTTCACGAGCCCTTACCCCACAGGCCCTGCAGTAGACACAAAACCCTGGCCATTCCCACCTCTCTTCTCCCATTGTGTTACCATAGATACAACAATCATGAATCTTTTCTTAAAGCTCCAAAATGGTGTGAAGTTTCCCAAATTAGTTTCCTTTTATTGCTCTCTTCTCCATTGGCTCCTGCTCGTGAGCGGCCCTAACCCATAACAAAACACCCTCATTAAGCCTTTACTGGTTCTGACAGAGAGACCCAGGCTCCAAGTCATGGATTGCCTGCCTTGAGTGCTCCTGTTCAGCTGCCCCTTTCCAACATGGCTCACTTCACAAAGCATGAGTGCCAGACTGGAGGGCAGATAATAACTGGGACCTGCTGGCTACAGGGAGAAGAGCCAAATCTGTGACAGTATATTTCTACCAACCTGGAAACCAGACACTGCCTCCCCTAAAACAGCCACTGGTTATGATGGATTTCCAGGCTGGCTGAGAGATTGGCTCCAGGAGTGATACCTACCACCATATAGATCTTGGAGAAGACAAAGAGAACCTGGTGTCCAACCCCAGTGGTCTAAAATAGCAGGCCTGAGGCTAGCTATCCTCGACCACACATGCCAAAGCATGGAAGCTGCACAGACCTATGGGACACAGATGTCCCTG
The DNA here is from genome assembly GCF_004785775.1 of Grammomys surdaster. Classification (NCBI taxonomy): domain Eukaryota; kingdom Metazoa; phylum Chordata; class Mammalia; order Rodentia; family Muridae; genus Grammomys; species Grammomys surdaster. The sequence continues at coordinate 8,170,720 of NW_021604618.1, forward strand.
TTCTTATGAATGGGTCGCCACAAATGCTGTTATGGAACCTTAAAATGTGAAAATGTGACTGTGAAACCTTCAAGTTCTCACTACTCAATCCTGCCTGATAGGGATGACAGCTGTGTCTGGGACATTGTTTTCCCGACTCAGTGCCAGGACACCTGGGCACCATTGGCTGCACGGTGTCAATCATTCATATCTGTGCAGACTATATAAGGCTTCTGCTACAGCATCGTGGGCCAGAAGCATTCTATTATCCTGAGTGGCTATGGGGATAAACAAAAGGCATGCATTTGAGCTTTTGGACCCAACTCCTCCATCTTTGCCTTCCAGCCATTTTTATCGGAATTATGGTACCCATTTGGGAGCCTGGACTAGAAATAAGTGTATCTTCAAGTGCCCATTCTACCCTGTGCATCTTTGTATGCACTGTGATTTGAGTCTGACTTCATAGTTATGCTGGCCTACGCTGTACCAGCCACAATGCAGGTGCCCAGCTACACCTATGCACCCTAGATGAATACTACCCAGTAATCTACATGCTATATCAAAGTGTCCATACCAAGGCGCAGACATCTACTCCTATGGGGCTGCAAGTGTAGCATACTGGAACAGTGTTCGCACTAGACAGACCATCCAAGTCATAGCTTCTTCCTCTCATCCACACTGAGCACAATGCATCCCATCCTATGTTCACCAAAACTTTCTTTGCCAGGCCTCCCAAAGCAAGCCCACTGCTGTAGGTTATCCTAGACTAATAAGTACATACACATGGCTAGAGCTATAACCAAAGGATTGGACTTCATGCAGCACTGGGCCTGTTATCCCTTCTCCAACCATCCACCACCCTACAAAAGAGCAAGCCACTCCATTATTGGACCACAAACCATCCAAACCAAGGGCTACTGGTGTATTCAGCTAGACTCTGACCTTTCTATGCTGGTCCAGACTGGTAGGACTTTGATATCAAACCTGGCCCCTAGCCCTGAGTTCTGGTTGTGTATCCATCCCAGTGTACACATCGGTGTTTGTATCTTCCTCAGCTTGACGAGTGCAGCTAATGGCATTGAACCCCACAGATGATACAAACATAAGAGATTGGAGTCCCAGAGGAACTGGGTTCACCTGTGCCAGTCTGATGGCTATTCTGAGATCTCTACTGCTCAAACTCACACTGCCCAAGGCTAACTCTGACAAGTGCCTTAACATTGCTTTAACACTTTGAAATTGAATTGCACTGTTGCAATGTCAAAGTCCCAGAGAGCCATAACCCATTTCCTACCCATTGTTCTGAATCTAATCATGGGTCCAAAGGGTACCACTAAGGGAGGGCTTGCAATATGGTCACACTGGGAAACTGGTAGAGGCCGCAGAGAGAAGCTGAAAGTTCTATCACCCTGCATGACACAGAGAGTGGCATCAATGACACTTCTACCAAAGAGCCTAAATATGGTGGCTGACAAAGACTTGTCCACTGTCTGGGGAAGAGCACCTGCCTTCGAGGGACACAGCACATCTTTCTGTATGTGGTTGAAGTTTGTAGGCAAAGATTCATGCAGCCCAACAGAAACACTATGAAATTAAAGGGAAATTTTGTACTGTGTACTTTGAACTCCCTAAGGTTTGGATGTCCTTGGTCTCTTGGCATGACATTGCTACAGAGGCCCTCCTGCTTATAGGTAGATTTCACATACTAAGATGGCTACCTCATGTTGGTACCATCTCTATGTAAGTTGCATTAGCAAGAATTGTGGCACACTGAACTGAATGCTAGAGTCATTTGTGGAGAAATTGAGTTGAGTGCACGGAGTTGCTCCCAACAAAATGGCAATTCCAAACTGCTAAGACTGAAAGCACTGAGTGGAAAGTACCAGCTGCTTCAGCTCTTCCCGGTTCTGTTGTACCTAGAAAGTCTCACAGAAGAAACTCGGCCTTTCCCTTTTTTGCCTTTCCTAATTTTCATTTTGTACTTATCTGTGTTTGCATGCGTGTGTATGCATACCATGTATGTGTGCTTGGTGCCTGTAGAGACCAGAAGACAATGCTGAGTTCCCCAAGACCTGGAGTTACTGACAATTGCGACCACCATGTGGGTGCTGGAAACTAAACCTGGGTGCTCTGTAACAGCAACAACAGAGGCTCTAAAGCTCTGAGCCATTGTCTCCAGGCCTATCCTAGACTCACACCAGAACAGATCCTCTGAAGTTAATCCGGGTCCCTCCCCTGACCTCAGCCTTGTTTAGGGAGTGTATTTGTATCTGTACCCAGGGCCAGGCTCCCTTTCTCTCTTGTGTCCTGCATAGCTTGGTCCTAAAAACCTGGCAGGGGTGTCAAGTGAATGAAGAAAGAACACACACACACACACACACACACACACACACACACACACACACACGGGCTGTGCTGCTGATTGAGTGTTGTCTGTTATGCAATAAGAACGTGGAACCTTAGAGCTCTTATGCCCAGCACAGGAAGAAGGGTTAGCTGGTGTCAGCAGAGCTCTGTAGGTTAGCAGTCCCATGTTGTAGTCATTCAGGAGGAGGAAGCTACAATTGATAGTTGTTGCACACATGCCAACATTCACAGTCAGACCTGAAAACCTGGCAGGGGTGGCAATGGAATGAAGAAAGACAGACACACAGACACACATGTACAGAGAAGGTAGGCTCAGGTGGGCTGTGCTCCTGCTGATGGGGCTCTCATGAAGAAGCTACAATTGATAGTATTTGCACACACTGTCAACATTCACAGTCAGACCAGAGGAAGGCATTACTGGCCACTGAGCCTTACCAGGGAAGGCTTTGCTATTCTGAGATCTGAAGCACTGGGGTCTTTGATATGGTTGTACCCTTGTCAACAATATACACATTCACTTGGGACTTCAAGAACTTCTTACACATTCACTCAATGATTCCTCTATGCCCTGTACTCTTCCAATTGTCAGGAGACCCTCTTGTCAGGGGACTCCTCACTCACATATTCTCCTTGATGCCTATGCTTGTATAAGAATAAACTTCCCACTTATCCACAGTCACTGGCTCAGACGTGGTGTGCTTTGGCCATCAATGCCTTTAAACAGGAGAGAGCACGGGGATGTACAGAGTCAAGAAACCTGGGTTTCAATTCCATCTCATACACACCTGCAATTCTGGGCCTCTGTCAGCAAATTTTCTTACTCTCAGTTTTTCTATCTACACAGTTGGAATAAGAGTACCACTGATTTCGCAAGACTGTCAGAAATTATGTAAGGAAAGCATAATCTGACACATAGTAGCTTCTCAGTTAAAAAAAATATAGCAATTGTTTGTAACCATAGGTAAATGTTTTTTATAACTGCCATCTTTTGTCTGAAGTACTCAAAGGCAATGGCGGAGCCCATGTCAAATGCCACTTCCTAGATAATATGGTCTTTGTCCAGCTTTATTTCATGAATCCCTTCCTCATGAAAAATAAATTCTCGAAAGATTTCTTTGAGGATTGGAGAGATGGTTCAGTGATGACTCAAGTTTAAAATGATACCCTACATTCATCAGGGAAAACAGATGTGGTAGCACATGCCCATAATTCCAGAGAGGAGAGACGGGATGCCAGTCAATCTAGTCAGTCAATGAGCCCCAGGTTCAGTGAGACTCCCTGTCTCAAATAAAGAGCAGAGGAGTGGGTAGAGCGATAGAGGAAGACACCTACCTTCAACCTCTGGCTTCCACAGGCAAGTGCAAACACATTAGTGTTGTCAACTTGACAGCATCATGGGTTTCTGGGCATGCCTGTGGAGGGTTATCTCTATTGTATTAATGGGTGGGTATTAGTGTATCAATCCGATGAGGGCGAGGATGTTGCTTGGCTGGCTGGGATCCTATAAATGGATAAAGCACGGAGTCCCAAGTATGCGGTCACTGTGGTCTTCTTTTTTGATATGGAATGTAGCTAGCTGCTCCAAGCCCTGGTTCCCTGGTTTTACCACTAGGAAGGGCTGGAACCTGGAACTGTGTGTTAAACAAATCTGTCTCCTTTAAGCTGTTTTCGTCATGGTGTTTTATCACCACAACTGGAAAAGAAACTAAGGCACACACATTTTTTTTTCAAAAGACCTGTAAGCCAGAATACCAGAGTCTCATGAGCAACTCTCCTGTGACTCTCTAGTTGAGGCAGACTTAAGGTTTTCGGAAGGGTTTTGTCCCAATTTCTTCTCCTACTAGATAGGAATGAACTTTTCAACTCCTGGGGGATTTCTAAGAATCTAAAGCCAGAGCACTGGCTTCCTCAGACTGCCCAGAACATCCCTCCTTGAACGCCTTGAAGAAGGTTCCTCTCCTTTAACAAGCTGGCAGGAGGGGGGAAACTGGGCAGGAAGCAGCCTTTTCACAGCAGAGAGACCGTTAGAATCCATCTCTTTGCCCAGGCCAAAGCCTGACCTGCCCCACCCAGCCCCTATCCTCTATCAAGGACACTTGTTTGCTATCAGAAGCCCTGAGGGCACTTTTCCCGGCTTTATCAAGGACCTGAGGAAACATTTCTCCAACTGAAGATAAGGATTCCCCGGCCACCACCACCCACACAAACACCACCGCCCACACAACGTACACTCTTTTCTCCTGACTACTTAAACTGAGTTCCTTACATTTTCTGGAAAGAAGGCACTTCTACCTGGATCTTCAGTGACGTGTGGAGAGGCAGGTAAGACATGTTTGACTAGTCAATCCATTCATTCCTTCAACAGTACTTGCTGAGCGCCACATACCTCCAGATGCTCTTAAGTTTAATTCTGAACAGCGCTGGGGCACCAGACTCAACCTAATGACCCTAATATGGAAAGTTACAAAGTGAGATCTGAGTTTGTAGTTCAGTCCTGCAAAGGTAAAGCTCTGATCCCATTGGTCCTGGGGGTGGGGGAAGGTGTGTGTGTGGAGAGGACTTCCCTAAGGAAGTAATGTTTGAGTTGAAGGAGTATGTGCCTATCAGCCAGACTTAACTCTTTTGTTCCATGTGGCTGTTTGGGAGTTAAAGATACCTCACATTTCCAAAGACTGGCTGTGGCTTCATGCTGGTCCTGTTTCCCATCCCGAGCCACCACTCCATGAATGACCTCCTGAAGGTTAAGATGGAAATGACTTCCTGGAGTGATAGGAAAGCCAGTGAAAAAGCTAGAGGGGCCTCCTTCAAAATTCAATCTGCTTTGCAAAAGTTGCCAGATAAAAGATATTTCCAGATGGAGGGCACAGGAAATAACAAATGGAATATTTTTTTTGATGGTTCTTTCTTTGTGAGATCTGATTCAAGACTCCTCCTGCAATAGCCTGAGAGTGTGGGGAGTGGAGACGGCCCACTTTAGCCCTGCTGCCTTCGGAAGAGGCTGTGGCCTGATCAGGCTTTAAAAAATTATTCATGTAAGCACCTAGCCTTGCAGAGACTTGAAGTGCCAGGATAGGGGAGATATGGGGGGGGAGACCACTTAGAAGAGACGGGGATGGGGAGGGAGGAAGGATTGTTGGAGGGGTGACTGGGGGGGAGGCAAGGTAGTAAGTGGGATGCAAAGTGAATAAGTAAAAAATAAATAAATAAAATTAAAAACAATTATTCATGTATAGGAGACCCTCGTCTCCCAAAATCCACGGTCTAGAATGTGTCCCTCTTAGGTCCTTAGAGCTAGCAGATGACAGAAGGGTGTTGGGTTATGGAATGATTGGTTGTGCATAGTGATTAATGTGCCCATTCTCTGGCCTTGGAGCCACACAGGCTTCCACAAGGAAGGCTGTGAGGGACCTGGGAACTGATACAGCTCCTAGAGGTCTGTAGAGCCAGGGGTGACCACTGACGTACCCGAAGACTGTCTCACAGCTCATGGGTCTGGCTCCACTGTAGAACTGGGGATGTTAAAGGGGATCATGGATGAGCCTGAGAAGGCTGTGAGCTCTCTAACACCATGCATCAAATTCTGCTCATGGGACAGATGTGCAGCCAGGGAATGGCCATTCACTTTCACTAGGCTTCTTTGTGTGTGTAGTAAAACACATATAAAATTTTATGGTAAATATACACAAAATCTACCGTCTAAACACTCCCAAGTGCATAGTTCAGTGACACTGGACACATTCACATTACTGTGCAATTCTCACCCCCATCTATCTCCAGGGCCTGTCCTTTTTTAATCTTCCCCAAGTGAAATGATGGATCTATTAAATAACATCTCCGCATCTTAGCGCCATTCTACTACCTGGCTTTATGAATTTGACTCCTCTAAAAACCTCCTAAGAGTGAAGTCATAGCCTCTGGTCGTAGTTACCGGTGGCTTACTCCACTTAGCGTAATGTCTTCTGGATACATCCATATTTTGTTGTGAGTCGGAATTGCCCTCCATCTTTGCGCTGGAACACTATACCATTATGTGTACATGGTTCTACCTCCTGTCCTGCTCATCTGTCAGTGAACACTTGGGTGTCTCCACCCTGTCTACCATGAAGAATATACAAATGTGTACTGTGAAGACTACTGTATGGGTACGGGAATACAAATAATCTGTTCACATCCTTGTTTTCAATTATTGGATCCAGAGGAGGCTGACATACCGTTTTCATAATGGCTATACTGTTTCATATTACTATCGGCAATGCATAAGCATTCCAACTTCTCCAGGGCTTTGCCAACACTTGATATTTTCAGTTACTTTTATTTTTTGTTTGTTTTCAGTTTTGGTGCCAGAGGTGGAAGGCCAGGTTTCACCCACCCTGAGCAGCCATAGCCAAGCTCATGCGCACTCTGCGCTAAACAACATCCTCTGCTCTGACACCTCCTTCCTTATAGAAGCCCTCCAACAGCCATGGGGTGGCGTCTCTTCTCTTCGTGGGCAAGCGTGTTTGTGTGTTCAATGGGTACTCGGATACCTGCTTTGGAGAAACCTGAGTGCAAAGTCTTTGCTCGCTTTTAGATTGGCCTGCTTGTTTTGTTTTTGTTGAGCTGTTCTATGTTCTGGGTCCTCAGTTCAATCAGATCATTTGTGAATACATTATGCTATTCCAGGATTATGCTACTTTCTACTCTACTGATGGTGCCCTTTGATGTCCAAAATCCCTTGGTTTTGATGTAGTCCAGTTTGCCTAATTTTAATTTTGTTGCCTTTGTCCTTAGTGTGGGAGCCAAGATTTCACTTCTAATTCCAATGTCATGAAGCATTCCCTTTCTTTCTTCTAAGAGACATATAGTTTTAGCTCCCAACATGATGACTCTGAGGAGAACTTCCTAACATAATGACCCTCCAGTCACTGCACCAGCATGAATCCAGTTGATAACATGGACAGGATATTGAAAGTCTTCAGTTTAAAGCAAATTATTAAACAGCTACAAACTGAGGTCACTATGCAGGAAGCTAATAAATGAAAATCATTCTCTCTCTTTTCCAAGAACTTAAGGCAAGACGCTTCTTTTGAGGTGACAAGATGCTGCATGCACGAAATCACAAAAGCTAATGAGGCATGTGCCCAGGTCTGAGAGCTAAGAATGACAGGAACTCAGGAAGATTGTCACTCTAAGATTCAGAGGTGGGGAGACCAGACCTTTAGGATAAACATATAGCGGGAGCTGTACCAGACAGATAGACCTAGGGGAGCTTCTCTACTGACCACAGGAATCATTGGTGTTTACTGAGCATATACTTTATGCTGGGGACAGTGCTCTGCCCATCACACATGGTATCTATCCCAGTTACTACTCCTAACCCTGTATTTACCATTTCTTCTATTTTATCAATGGAATTTGCTTTAGTTTACCCTGATAGCAAACTAAAGAATAATTTTGAAGCAGACAGTCAAAATTATGTTTATTTATATTAAAGCCTCTATGCTTAGTCATTCTATTTTAGCCTTAGAGTTTTGAAGCAGGGACAAAGCAAATACTCTAGATAGGGATAAAAGAGAAGACAGTAGGAGGCTCAGCAGTTAAGAGCACTGATTGCTCTTCGAGAAGTCCTGAGTTCAATTCCCAGCAACCACATGGTAGCTCACAACCATCTTTAATGGGATCCAATGCTACCTTCTGGTGTGTCTGAGGACAGCTACAGTGTGCTTATATACATAAAAATAAATAAATAAATCTTTTTTATAATTTATTTTTTTCAAATCATAATTTTTACTTATTCACACAGGGGTTATAAACACAAAAAGGCAGGACGTGGGGAAGGGGATG
>NW_021604618.1:8178898-8235495 GCF_004785775.1 Grammomys surdaster
CAGGGGTTATAAACACAAAAAGGCAGGACGTGGGGAAGGGGATGACAATGGAGCGTGGGTGTTCAGGGAGAATACAGATATCTTTCAGAACAGGGTATTGGCTGGGTGAAGGTTCAGGGGACAGGTCGCTATGACTCTGCCTATGATTCACTTGTCCTTATCTAAGTTGGTATTGTCTGCCAAGGCTACCTATTTACAAGGTCTATGACTACTCAGGCTGGCAAGTTTCCACAAAAGCTGCCTGTCTATAATAGCTTATAGCCATCTGTTTCAATGTTTTGGTGTTAGTATACATGTATGACAGGCCTATTGCTGATTTTAGGCCTATGGCTGATTTTAGGCCTTCAGTTTATAAGCAGGGCTGCCCCTGACATCTCCTCCCTTCTCTAAGTATAGAAGGGCTGTGGCGATTCTAATCTTGTGAAGGCAGGGATAGAGGCCTGACCTCCAGTAATTTAAGGGGACCTTGTAATGGCTCTGGTCCCCCTGTCATTGTCCAGTGAGGCATGAGGGCCATACCCATCCTGATGTCTTTTTCCTGGAGAGGGGATACTTTTGACATTAACCCCTATGCAGTCAGGCTTGTGCCTCACGGAACCTAGAGAGATATTTTTAACTTTTATTTATATTCCCTTGCAGTGCTTAGCCTCTCAGCCTAAGGAAGAATTCAGATCACCAGTCCGAGGGGGTTCTGGGTGGCCCCTCTCTGCTTGGTCTAGGGCCAGAAGTCTTCTCTTTTAGGTTGGGTGGAGATGGGTTTTGGGAACACCCTGTATAAAGTAACAACCTCATCTTGAGTCTCGTGGTCCTCCATAGCTAACTTATGACAATGTATCTGAATAGGTTTTGCTACCAAATTATTTATCTGTTGTTTCACAAAGTTAGTCAGCCTATTTAAGGCCCAGGGACCAGAAGAAATAAGCAAAAATAACCCAATTAATGGTCCCAAGATGGGAGGAAGTAGGATTGACAACCATGGAGAGGCTGAAAACCAATTCTTGTACTAGCACTCATCTTTCTCTTTCTCTCTCTGACTTTTCTCTGGGCCTTCTCTGACCTTTTTATGCTCTCTTTAACCATCCCTGTCTTATCTGTGTAAAGGCAACATTCTTCTTTAAGGGTTGTACACAGTCAAGAGCTGTACACAGCCTTTTCTATTGTAATAGAGTAAATCAAGTCCAATAAGGATCTTTGCGATTTTTGGATGTTTCTTCAGACAGTGAAACGAGGGATTTCTTCAGATTAGTGATGTCAGTCTCTAGCTGTTTGATGTTCTTGTCAGTGGCCCGTCGGAGGTCTGAGTAGTATAAGTTCGGAGGCCAGCATCTGGATTAGAACTTCTAATAGCAGGCATCACTGGTATTTCATTTTTACCTGGGATACTGCCCGATACAGCTACAGTGTGCTTATATACATAAAATAAATAAATAAATCAATACTTTTTAAAAAAGAGTAGACAGTGCACAGACTGTGAATACAAATGGGGAGTTTGAGACCATAGCAGGCTGAATGGGAGGATCAGTCTCTGTTTGTGGGACAGAAGGTAGGGTTGAGGAGTAGACAAGGTCGAGCCACCTTCATAGAAGTATAGAATTTGACCTTGATTTGTAAACATGACAGAATCACACCCAGAAACATCAGCTTTAACCTTCAGTTCACTTCTTTCTTCTAGAAAAATGAGACAAGTGAAGTCTCAAAGACTGGTCAAACCATAGATGACCATGGGCCATTGTAAATTCTGGCATAGGATGGTGAAGAAAATAGTATTCCAGATAGGCTAGGTTAGCCATGAGGAGATGAAGGGCAATCAAGAGAAGCAGAGAGAGCCGGCAGGAAGAAGCCTTGTTCCTGGTGCTTCCTGAAGGACACCTCCCTCTGTAATAGGTCTCCTGTAGTTGGGCTCAGCACAGATGCAAACCTAGTTCAGCTTCTCTCTATGGTCCATAACTCAGAGAGACATGAGAACAGGCTGCCAGGGTGGGTATCATCAGAGTCTCCTTCTCCTGCTAGGCCCAGTACACTCCACTTCCCCATCAGCATCCTGGTCTCAACTCCCCCATCCCTTCTTCCAATGGAAGGTACATCTGGGATGCAGACTGTCAGACCAGGGAGCAAGGACCATGGCAAGGCTCTGTCTCTTCCTCATTATGTTGCTTTCCTGAGTCTGAGGCTGGGCCAGACCTTTATGATTCTATCCCTTGAATCCATAAAGGATCTCAACAGCAAGAAAGGGAAGGCATGTGGCCCCAGCAAGGCTACAGACTACCCTGCTTGGGCTAAGCTCTCACGAGGCAGAATTTGTTATCCATCTAACTCCAGCCAAAAAGAGCCCTCTGATTGACTTCCTCTAAAATTCTCTCTGCTTAATTAATTCTAATAATAGCTGCTGCCGTTGAGTTCTTGCTCCATGATGATCACCGTGCTAAGTATTTGGCATGCATGATCTCATTTTATTCCTACAACCTCATGATGAAGATATTATTATCCCTATTTTGCACATGATGAAATTGAAGCTCAGCCCTGTTACATAATTTGCCTAAAAACCTGTGAAGAAGCCAGGACTCCAGCATAAGCCAGTGTGCCGCCAATGCCTGGGACTCACTGCACTCTCTACACAGGTCCTCGTGAGAGTGGGGATCCTTTAGTGGCACATCATATGTCAGGGTGCCTTGTTTGCTGACACAGTGTTCCTGGGAGCCAAGAGGTTTCTGTCTTTCAAAAATAAAACTCTCACTCAAATACAAACTCAAGGGCTTCTTTATGGTCCTAGAGACTGAGGTTTGTGGGTTGCCTGTGTTCATGAGTTCAAGCTTTGCCTGGTCCCAATATTGAGACCCTGTCTCAAAAACAAATGAATATAAAACCTCCTCTAAACTACTGGCCCCAAATATTAACGGTATCTATGCCTGAATTCTTCTTTTTAAAGTTATACTCAAGAAAGACAAGAGGGGGTGAGCCTTCTTGAGAAGCCCACACCCATGTTCTTGGGTGTGTCTTACTTCCTGAGTGCCTCTTTTCTCTTAACCCTTATGCTTAAACACATTCTTTAATAAAAGCAAAACCCTATTTCACACACACACACACACACACACACACACACAGAGACAGAGAGACAGAGAGACAGAGAGACAGAGAAAGTCAGAGAGACAGAGAGAGAAAGACAGAGAGAGGCAGAGATAGAGACAGAGATAGACAGACACACAGAAACAGAGACCTTCATTTCAAGTTACTTGTCTACTTTTGTCCAGAAAACACTGACGGTGGGAGCATGCCTGGGCCAAGGGGGAGTAGCAGATCTGCCATTGGCACCATTTATCATTCATTGATTCGATTTAATTTATCAAGGACCTGCCTAGTTCTGTCACATGCTCAATGCTAAAGTCAGAGTTGGGAACATGTCAGAAGCAGTTTCTGCCTTAAAATTTCTATTCTGGCAAGGAGGGGGGGGGCACCAAACACAGCAAAATCAGCGGCTGTTGCAGAGGTTCTGGAGAGAAAGCGGTGAGGATGCTAGTGGGAAAGAAGTGGGACAATGGGGCTAGGGAGGGATGAAAAGTTGGACTTAAGTTTTATTTTTATTATTTTTATTTTTCTATTTTTTATTTTTTATTTATTTTTTATTTTTATTTTTTTGGTTTTTTGAGACAGGGTTTCTCTGTGTATCCCTGGCTGTCCTGGAACTCACTCTGTAGACCAGGCTGGCATCAAACTCAGAAATCCACCTGCCTCTGCCTCTCAAGTGCTGGGATTTAAAGGTGTGCGCCACCACTGCCCAGCAGACTTTATTTTTAAAGATCTGTTTATTTAGCTTTCTGTGTGTGCTCATGCCTGTGAGTGTGTGTGTGTACATGCGTGTGTGTATGACTGCATGAGTTTATGTGACCCACATGTATATGAGTATTTCTGGAGGCCAGAGGGCATTGGATTCCCTGGAACTGTCGTCTCAGGTAATTGTGAGCCATCTGACGTGGGTATGGGGAACTGAATTCGGTCCTCAGGAGACCAGCATTCTTAACTCCTGAACCATCTCTCCAGCTCTGCAAAGTTATGTTTGAAATGCCCCTTCTGAGAATGAAACATTTTAACAGAGAACTAAATGAAGTTCATGAACCCTATAGGATGATGGGAGAAGAGCAGCTCAGAAGCTGGGTGTGGTGACACACCACTGTAATCCCAGCACTTTGAAGGCAAAGAGGAGGATCAGAAATTCAAGATCATTATCAGCTGCTTAGTGAGTCAAGGCTCAGCAGTCAGACTACAGCACAAACACAGGCACGCACGCGCGCGCACACACACACACACACACACACACACACACACACACACACACACACAGTGGACAGGCAGAGAGGGAGCCAAGCATAAAGTCATGGATATAGTATGTCAGGCAGGGCTTCCTAGGCCCACATCAGGAATCTGGATTTCTAATGTGGTGAACTGGATTCCAGGCACTGTGTTACTTAGCTGGGACTGCCTCCACAGCTGCAGAGAGTGCCCAGAAACAGACCACAACAGCAGCTTTGCCAGTCTCTTTACCCACCTCTGCCTTACCTTGAGCTTGGAACAGCTTAAGAACTCAGGGTCCAGTACAGTGGAAGAAGGAGCAGTTGACTCTCATTTGCTCAGCCTGTTGAAGGATTTGGATCATCAGCGGACACTCAAAACCATCTTGAAGCCAGACTCTTTTTAATACACTCTATTGAAGATAATGGCCAATGTCTCCAACGCTCTATAGGAATTTACTATGTACCGGTTTCCTCTCCAAGCACCTCTCCGTTTCATTTTGCTGAATCCTATAAAGGTAGTAGAAGACAGTGCTCTGAAAGTGCCAGTGTACAGTGTGGAGGCAAAAGAGCAAGGACGCCAGGCCCCAAGCCAAAGGTCAAGGAAGGCAGAGCTGCGGTGGTTGAAGCATGGGCAGGCTCACAGGGAGGGAAGCCTTCCAACTCCAGCAGCTCCAGGAGGAAATCAAGTGTCTCAACATTTCTCAGATCCCTTCCAGCAGGGACAGCTATGATCTGTACTCTGCTAAGATATGTGTTGAATGGACATTTCAGGACATTTTCTTTTGTGTCAGACTTGGGCTCCTCTCCCCTCTTCCTCCCCTTCTCTGTCATACACCATGTCTACACATTTGATCTTGTGAAGGCCAGAGGTCACTGTCAAGAGTGTTTTCTTCTATTGCTCTCCACCTTCTGTTTTGAGTCAGGGTCTCTCCCTGAACACGGAACTCACTAATTGTTTACTCCAGCTGGCTACAAGCCCCTAGGATCCCCTGTCTCTGCAGCTCTGGGATTATAGAAGCTGCCAAGTCTTTACAAGGATGCCAGGGTTAGGAACTCAGGGTCTCATGCTTGTGTGGCAAACACTTTACCAACCAATCCAAATCTCTAGCGGCTGGCCTCTTACTTCTCAAAGGGGATTCTGTAAGTGGCTGGGATGCAGAAAGTCAGTGAATAGCATCAGGATGTGGCTGGAGCATGCTGTGTAGCAGGAAGCAGTGACATTGCCAGCAGCTACCTCAGGACCGATGGGCACAGTCCTAGGTTATAGTCTAAAATATGGGGATCTCTAAGCTGGAAGTTGTGCAAATACTTGAGTCTCTCTCACTTCAGCTCTTCCCAAGGCACCCCAGTCTCAGCCACCTCTAGCGGATGTCTTGATTGGCTGGAAGATTGCTGCTTCTTGATGTGGTGATGATTGCTTCTGAGAGATGGAGTAATAGCAACTGCTATCATTTCTGAGCCTTTTCTAGGCACCATCATTGTGCAAAGTGGTTTTGCACATATTATCCCACCGACAACCCCTATAAGATGAATAGGCAACCCAGCGATATTGGCCCAGCTCTGACCCCATCGGACTTCTTTTAGAACCTCCATGTGACAGATGAGAAACTGAGGTTCAGGGGTGAAGTAACTTCCCCCAAATCACACATTGGAGTTCTGTCTGCATAACTCTTACGTCCACTCTCATAAGGCTTAGATAATAGAGGAGGAAAAGATTAATTTGATACTCCTTCCTACAAAACTTGACTTGTTTGTCACTAAAGTTACTAATAGAACAAACTGGCCCTGAAAAGTTTCCAAATAAGTAGGTGAATTCTGGAGTCTCTCTCACCTCAGCTCCTCCCAGGGTACCCCAGTCTCAGCCATTTCTGGAGGATGTCTTGATTGGCTAGAAGTCAGATGGCCATGACAACTGAACATTTAAAGAACTTTCCATGTGAGTTGAAACCATATTAAAAGAGAGCTTTTATTTCTGTGACTGTTACAACTCATAAGATGTATGTTGCAACTCAGCTTCCAGTGGTTGAAACAGCAACAAAAGTAAACTGTCTTTGTTAGCATTTTCCTAGTGGGATGCTTCACTTGTAGCAGAAGTCCACCGTGGCAAAGACATGTAGTCATAGTCATGTAAGACTTTTCTTCCTTGGAAAATAATTGTAAATGTGCTAAGGAGGAAAAAAAGCGGGGGATTCAAAGAGGAAAAATAACCTATCTGTGGTCACATTTATCATGAGACTGATTCAGACTTCAGACATTCTTATTTCAGACGGAAAACTTGAGAATGTCTAAACTTCAGGGTATTTAATATCTTTGAGGGTGGGGAGAGATTACAGCTTAGTCCTGCTGGGTAGGGATCAAGCAAGGGCTTCTTTAGCTCTCATTTTACACATTCAAGTCACCTCAGTGTAGCTGAATCTTGCCTGAACATGGAGTTACTGGATGCTACGGGAAGATATCGTAAGGCCATGATTGCTTTAAAATCATTCATAATAAAAAGACATAAAAAACACATTTTGAGACTTGATTCTAAATGTTATACTTAAATTTGGGCGACTTAATTGCCCATAGAATGGGAATGAAGTCCCACCAGTAGGCAGTAATTTCTTACAGCCATGGTGTGTGAAATTGAAATCTTAAGATATCATCATATCAAAGACATACCTTCTCAAAGAAGGCACTCCCCAAAGAGTTGTGAAAGACAAGAAAATGACCCAAAGTCATGCAAGCCCCCTGCCCCTCCCCTTTAATACACTCAGGTCAAAGCAGAAGCATAAAGTAATCTTTATGCCCTGGACATGGCCACATGGCCGTTCCAAAGTTACCTCTTGGAGTCCAAGGAGATACTTATTTTAATAACTCACTCCAAAGCTATGAAAAATTGGAGGAAGGAAAGTACAGGTCCATGGGATGGGTCACATGCTGGATAGATAGATAGATAGATAGATAGATAGATAGATGGATAGATAGATAGATATTCCCATTTCATTACAGATCCATGATCCATGTACTACATGTTGGGTGCACAGTTCAATCCTTATATCAAGCCCTCTAGTTAGTAAGTCCCATTATTCCCATTTTACTAACAAGGATGCTGAGAATGTAAACTCTGCTTGTTCAGCCCAGGTCACATGATGGTAAAAGAGAGGCCACAATACAGGCAAAATCCTCAGCCACTTTCTCCATGCTGTATCTTGAAGGTAGGTCTCCTAGTCATGTGAACTGATAAGAGTCTAAACCAACCCCAGGAAATACGACTGCATTGGCTCAGCATTAAAACATCAGCATTAACCAGATATACTGCCAATCACAGTCCATGTGTTTCCCTTGTCTCTTTTCCTTCTCTTGGCTTTGAGACACTGTCTCCTGTAGCCCAGACCAGCCTTTTTAACCAACTGCGTAGGGGAAGATGACTTAGATTCTTAATGCTCCTGCCCTGCCCTGAGATTACTGGCCTGTGCTACCATGAACAATGTTTATTTTCACTTCAGATAGAAATGAAAGTAGAATAACAAGTTACGTATTTATCATATAATTTAGGCTTGCCTAAACATTGTAAAGATTTTTGTTTTTTAATTTAAAAAACCAAGGACTTAAATAGGAAAATGTCTTTTTATATACTGGAGGTGTGGGTTTTGGACCAACACGAGGGTAAACACACAGACACAGATTTTAATTATTCCCCTTCAGTATAAATTTCACGACATGGAGACAAGAAAATGACACGAATCTGTGGGTAATGGTTCAGGTTATTGCTAGTGAGAAATCAGTAAAGATTTTGCTCTGTATGGGGAAATCCAGGAATTCGGTTTTGACTTCAGCAATCATCTTCTGGGGAGAGCTGGTCTAGGCTGTAAGCAATCTTTAAAATGGGGCTGAAATAAATGCCTATGTCCTTGGTTCAGACTATTCTACTAAACAATGGATTCTGAAAGCACTCGGGATTTTTCCTCTTCACAAGCCTGAAGATTGTCATCATCATAAGCTAACGGGCCTTGAACGATCATTTCTGGACTCAGTTTCAAGGAACTCAAGGCCCAGAGGAACCTAGGTTTTTCTCCCTGCGAAAGTAGCTAGCTAGAGTCCTCTTCTTTCCTTCTGCCTTTCTTTCTCCATCTAGAACTTGCCTTCAAGCTTGAAGGAGGAACCTGCCCTTTTCTTTGCTTTATATAGGGCAAAATAATAGTAAGTAATAACTGTAAGGTCCTTTTATTGGGAAGGAACTTCCTCCAGTCCAAGTACTGCTGATACTTTACAGAGAGGCCAGCCTAACCGCTGGAGTTGGCTCTTTGAAAGATGCTGAGGGAGGGAATTCTGCCGCCAGCAGATGGAGAGGAGACCCGGACAACGTGGTCCCTCCCAGCCACCCTCCCTGCGGGATTAGCTGCCCCTAGCTCTGCTCAGGCGCACCTAGCGCGTGAGGTCCCTGGCCATACAGCTCGCGTCCTTTCTCTGGAGCGCAGTCGCAGCTTCTAGCTTGCCGCCAGCAGAGCCGCACTGTCTCAGGCATCGCAGAGCACCAAGACCGTGGACTTGGGACCTCGAACCCGAGACGAGCGCGCGCTAGGCAGCCACTAGCAACACTTGCATTTCTGCAGGTGCTTATTTCACATTCCTGTCTTTTCTTTCCTGCTGGAACGCCCAGGTGGTTACTTTCCGCCTGAAACCAAAGGGAAAGGCAGAAGGGGAACTCTGAAAAGGACGGTTTAGAGGCAGCGAGCTTCTTGCCCCAGGAGAGGTGCTCAGGGGAGACTCTGGGTCTCTACCGTTGGCCCCTTTAAGAAGCCAAGTCAGGGCTGCCGCCGTCGCCGCTGCTACCTCTGCCGCTGCCGCTGTTTGGATTGCTAATCCCCAGGAGCCCCGTTTAAAAAAAAAAAAAAGGGAAGAAAAAAAGGGGGAGGGGGCGGGCAGCTGTCTCTTTAAATGTGATTTCCTTCTATTGTATTTGAATCGTGATCAGGAAAAAGGAAATGAAACCAGAGACAGAGGGAAGCTGAGCGAAAATAGACCTTCGCGAGAGAGGAGGGAGCCCGGGGAGAGCCGCGCGGTCCGCTCCCCGCCCCCAGGCCGCCGCCCCCTCTCTGCCCTCGGCGCCCCGACCCCGGCGAAGGTGCGAGGGGCTCGGGGCGGCCGGGCGGAGCCGGCGACTGCGCGCGATCGGGACCGGGCGGCGGCGGCGGCGGCGGCGGCTGTGGTGACGGCAGCGGGACCGGGATGGAAGGTTAAGTCCTGAGCAGCGGCAGCTGTCGCAGCCGCCGGAGGGAGGCCGGGCTGCTCCCCGGCCCCCTGCCTCGGCCGCCGCGCGCTGGGCAGCTGGGTGATTCGCTCTCTCTCTTTGGCGTTTGAAGGGAGCGCGGTGACTGTCCTTGAGCGTGGAGGGGCGAGCTCGCCGGCGGAGCGACCGAGCAAGAGGAGGCGCAGGAGCGGCGGCGCCCGAGCACCGGAGGGGGTCCGAGTCCAGGCAGCTAGCCAGCCACGCGCCACAAAGGGAGCGCCCCCGCCGCCCGGCACGCCGCCCCCCTCCCCAATGTCCTCGGCCATCGAAAGGAAGAGCCTGGACCCTTCTGAGTAAGTGTGGCGTTTCTGTCCCCGCATCCCACACCGGGTCCCAGGCTAGGCGCGAGGGGCTGACTCCAGGTACGCGCCCGCAGCGTGCCCTTGGTGCCGCAGGGGTTCTCTTTCCTCGCGGGTGACTTTGGAGCCACCAAGAGGGACTGGGAGGCAGAAGCTGTAACTGGGATCGACCCTGCGGACCGCTTTGGGCTATTTGGAAAGCTTCCGAAACCTTCACCCGGGCCAGAAAGTTTGCCCAGGAGCAGCCACTCGGAGCTCGGAGGCACAGGTGCAGGGCAGGGAGAGTGGAAGATGAGATTTTGCCTTCTCCCTTTTCGTCCCACCCTCTCCAGGTTCCCTTCCTTTTTGTCCGTTTGGCCCTGGAAAGGGGGACATCTCAACCAGAACGTTCCTGGGGTCTCCGACAGGCCCGGAGTAGAGCGGACAGTTGATGAGGTCCGCCTGTCCACCTGGGAACTGGTTCTGGCCTCCAGAGACTTCTAGAATTGCTAATCCGGAGTTCCACCGGGTACATGTTTGCCCCTCCCCTGAGTCTCCTAGTGTGGGCACGTGAACCTCGAAAGTTAGTGCACATTTTTTTTTTTTTTTTGGTCTAGTATGTTTTTCTAGGGATCAGGAACTCATCGAACTCTCAGAAGGGCTTAGATTAGGGTCAGCGAACCAGAGTTGTAATGAGCATGTACTGTCTTGTGCTCTGAGCTTTGCGCTGGTTTGCAAAGAACACCCCCATTCCACAGCCTATACCGTAGCCCATTCTCCAGTCTTAACAAGGGGAGCCAGGAATAAAGGTATCGGTTTTTTTCACGTCCACGCAAATGCCCTTTTAAGAGTCATTAGCTGTCTGGTTTTGAGTTTTTATTCCTTTGAAGTCCTCATCTAATCCTTTGAAGGGATTTGTTAACACAAGACCAAAGGAGCTGGTTAATGACTCGTCCATTTGGGCTTTTAAGGCGAATTTGTTTTGGTGGGGGGTTTTCCCCCTTTTCTTTTCTTTTCCTGCTTTAAAAGAATTGTGCTTTCCTGCTGAAGTTTTCCTACTCGCCTCCCCCCCAACCTTCAATTTCAGCCTTCTGTGGTGTTTATTTACCTGGGCTTTACCCTCAGCCAGCAGCATAAAAACCCTGCGTGTTCTCATAAAACACAGGAAGTCCCACGATCCAGCGAGAATATAAACATCACTTTTCAGTCTTGAAGGTTAAGACAGCAGCTCAGAAAGGAGCTAGGTTTGTTGACATGAAGACCAGCTTCCTTAAAACCTCAGGAGAAAAACAACAACCCTTAAAAAAAAAAGTCAGTATATAGCTTGTTCCCTTTTAAAAATAAACTTAGAATAACATCTGAGCCCCGAGTTTTCAAAGATTGGACAGGACATAAGATTGCATGGTAAGGGAGTCAGTCTGATGAACTGGTGTTACTGCTTCCCTAATCAGCACAACCTAACCGCTAATCCTTTATTAGATGCTGACTAGACGGAGCTTGGCTCCTTAAAAGGTATTAATTTTATGAATGCGTGTGTGCACCTAAGTGCAGGTGCCCTGGAGGCTCGAGGTGATGGATCTCCTAGAGCGGGAGTTACAGGTAGTTGTGAGCCATCTGTTTTGGGTGTGGAGACTCCAATTTAGGTCCTTTGGAAGAACAGAAAACACCGTTAAACTGCTGAGCCTTCTCTCCAGCCTGAGGGTTAAGTTCTGTAAAGGAAGTTTGCTCTTACCAAAGCTGGTGCCTTTTCCCCCCAGACTAGAAAACTGAAAGTTATCTCATAGCTGTAATAGTGAGCACCTAGTTCAAGAGGTCCAGTGGCCGTTCATCTGTCCTGCAATATGTGTCCAGTAAAGGAAGGCTGTGACTGAAGATGGACAAGCCCCATGGGAAATGTCTGTGGAACATTTTCCCTCTGTCTGGGAAATTGGTGAGAAGTTTTTGCCAGAAATCAATGCTAAAGAGACACTCAGGTGTCGTGTTCAGGACAGGCTGGTGGGAGAATATTAAATATTAACTTAAGGTAAATCTCATTCAGTCTTTGGCTTGAATTGTTCACCAGAGATAATGGCATGTCATTAATTATAGAAAGATAGACCTTGTCCTGTCTTCATCTGTTCTCAGACCATCATGTCTCTTTCTCCTGCACTCACTCTCCTGCCAGCTGCCTCCCTGAATGCTTGCTCAAAGCCAGTTTGGGTCTTTACCATGGCATCTCCAGATACAGATCAGTCCTTGCCTAGGCACGTGCAAAGGTAGCGTGTACACAGGAAGCTGGAATTCATGCAATTGGTGATTCCTTCTACCTCCCTACAGGTCATTTTAATTCTGGCGAGTTTTGTTCCAGCTAAGTGCAGATTCTTCTCTTTCAAAGTTGGCTGGTAATAACATCAGCCATCTAGGCATCAAGCATGGACGGGAGTTCTGTGGGTGTTTTTGAAAGCCTTGAGCTATGCAAAGGGAAGAGATTTGACTCTGAATTGAAACTTTCAAATATGAGAATGGAACCCCTTATATATACCCTATAGAAACAAACATTCTAGTGGAGTCCCCCACCCCACAGAGTTTCTCTTTGTAACTCGGGCTGTCCTGTAACTCACTTTGTAGCCCAGGCTGGCCTCAAACTCAGAGATTCACCTGCTTCTGCCTCCAGAGTGCTGGGATTTAAAGGTGTGCACCACCACTACCCAGCAACTTCTAGTGTATTATTGGAACTATTTAATGTCTTAGCCCACCTCACCCCTAATTCTATATTCATGCAAGGCTGAGGCAGAAGAATTATTCCAGGCCACCCTGGGCAATTTAGTGAGATCTTGTCTTAAATTTTAAAAGGAAGAAAAGGGCTTAAGAGCTGCCTCCGCTGCTAACGGTGCTTATTTACTCTAAGTCTGATAAAGTGAGTTTGGTCCCTAGAACCTGAAAGAGAGAACCGGCAGCTCAGTGGTTAAAAGCATCTCCTGCTCTTATAGGAGACCCAAGTTGGATTCCCAGCACCCATATTGGGTGGCTCACAATCCTCTGTAACTTCATCTCCAGGGTATCTGATGCCTATGGCCTTCTGGAGCATCTGCCCTTATGTGTATGTTCTCACACACATACATACAATTGAAAATAAAAATGTTGAGTTCGAGGCCAGCCTGGTCTACAGAGTGAGTTCCAGGACAGCCAGGGTTATACAGAGAAACCCTGTCTCGGAAAAAAAAAAAAATAGAAAGAAAGAAAGTTGAAAATAAAAATCAATCTTTAAAAACAATCCAAACAAACAGAACTGAGAAAGAAGTCACAGTGGTAGAGTACTTACCTAAAGCAGCTAGGGACCTGGGTTTGATTGTCAGCATTGAAACAACAAATAAACAAACGACACCTAACACTTGACTTGATCGTTGTTTTTTCTCAAAGAAACTGGCCTGAGCTTCAAACTTCCTGGTTCTAAAAGAAGGCAATCTTATATTTTATGCTATAATGGTGGATTTGGCATTAGAATTTAGCTAAATGTTTACAATGGATGTTTAATGGTCTCCTAGAGGGGTCACCGGAAGATGTTGGAGTGCCCTATAAACACTCATTCCCTGAGTCTCACTGTCCCAGCTATCATGGAGCTGAGCTTCACGGGTACAGAACAATTAGGCCACAAGGTCACTTGGTAAAAGTGCCAAATAAAAATCAGAGGTGCAGGCGTGTCGCCCAGGGTACCTAAGAAGGGTAAAAGCAATTTAATTTTTTTTAATCAGATTTTTGTAAAAGTAGGTCTTATTTGAATAATGTTCCGGGAGCACATTAATGATTACAAATCAACAAGCAGTAAATGTTCCCTGCCTCTTGTATGATATCACAATTATTTCCCCCATGCCATTTTCTCTCAGAAAAGGTATTTCTTCTTATATGTAAAACAAAAATATTCAGGTTCTAGGAAGGCGAAGCAAGCAGAAGGCCTTATATGTGACTTTAAAACAATTTTTTACATTTGTGTGTGTGTGTGTGTGTATGCATGCACACGCGCGCCCTCGCAAGCATGCACACACACACACACGCGCGCGTCTCTGCACATGGGTCTATAAATAGAACTACTTTCTAGAATTGACTCTTTCCACTGTGTGTGTCCTGGGGATCACATCAGATCATTGGGCTTGGAGGCAAGCACCCTAACCTCCTAAGCATCTTGTGATCTCCAACATAAAACTTTTAAGATGAAAGCACATATCCCTCAGACTCACTGTGGACAAAGTGCCTGGATTAAGACTTTAGCATCAACTTAATTGCCCTCCACTCCCTGTAGGTCCACCATTTGGCCCCTCGTCCATTCTCTTTACTAATTTAATTTTGTTCAGACTACCTTTGCTATCCTGAGAAAAGTATAAAGAAAGAAACACTACCTCACCAATGTTCTCTATCTGTTTAAGAATCGCATTGTGACCTGGATTTCTTCCTAAAGATTCATTCAGTGCTAGTGTTTCTTTGAGACAGCATCTAATGTAACCCTGAGCCTCTGGATGGTGCTGATGATGAATTTAAAATCCTGCTCCTCCAGGTTCTGCCTCAGGATGGACTGGGATTATGTCCCTACTTTAGGTAGTACTAAAGAAATAACCATTGGGCCCCTGATGTGTTAGGCTGTCTCTCTACCTATGAAGCTGAAACTCCAGCCAAAGATTCATGCAAAATGTAGGAAAGAATGCAAAACTTCAATTGGAATAATTAGCTATTGATGGAACTTTCTATTTTGGAAAGAGAAGGCAACCTAATATAATTTCGATGGCTTTCTTCTTCCTTCTCTACCTTTGACTCTGTGCAGTGGGAAGGGCTTCAGTAGGGTGGATTCAACAGATGATCTGTAGATTTTAGCACACTGGGTCATCAGATGCTTTTACTGTAGGCAACTCCTTTGGTCTCAAGTACATTCTTTGGGATTTGGCAGTGCCTATGTCCTCGGTACGAAAGAAGAAAGGGAGGGAGGGCTGAGAAGATGGAGGAGAGTAGGAGGAAAAGGAGGAAGAAGCAGCTGAGATCAGAGGTGCCCGCAGAGGTACTGGAATGCAGTCAAGGGTCCAGTGCCATCTTCAGGTGCCGTGGACACCTTCTGGTATCCTGTCTTGAGTTTTTCAGATGACAAGGTCTCTCTAGCCCACTGCCATCTTTATCCACGGTTGGCTGTGTCTGTGCAGTCTGAGTTAGGGAGTCCTTTCTCCTTATACTGCTGGGTGGAAAATTAGTGAGGTTCCCCTTAGTACCTTCGGTGTGGAGCAGTTCCCGGGACCTTGTGCTTGTCTCCCTTCAGCAAGCTGATCCTAATGCTTGGCCTCCTCCCCAGGGAGCCTGTGGATGAGGTGCTGCAGATACCCCCATCCCTGCTGACATGTGGCGGCTGCCAGCAGAACATAGGGGACCGCTACTTCCTGAAAGCCATCGACCAGTACTGGCATGAGGACTGCCTCAGCTGTGACCTCTGTGGGTGTCGGCTGGGCGAGGTGGGGCGGCGCCTCTACTACAAGCTGGGAAGGAAGTTGTGCAGGAGAGACTATCTCAGGTACGTCCCTCACACTTCTGGGGCACATCGGGGTTTGGACACATGGTCTCTAGCTCCTGAGATGTCTGCCTAAGGAGGCTAGGCTGTGGAGGCTGAGCCTCAGCTGCCTCTTCAGAGAAGCCATGAGCTCTTCCTCTGCTGCCGCCATGTTTGCAGAGACACATCGCTGCATGGTGAATCACCAATGTCTTTAAAGGTAAGAGAAGAATAAACATGGAATTCAGAATAAGGACAAAATTCTGGGGGGACAGACCCAGGGATAGGGTTTGGAGAAGTATGTGTAAGGAAATATCCAGGGAACTAGGGGAAGAGAGAGAATTCATTTATAAATTTGGGGGTGGGTTCTCATTTAATCCCCAGTAAACATATGCATATATGTAGATATTTTTTTGCATGACTCCAATATTATTGGAGTCAATATTTAAAATAGCAGTCTGTCCTTGCTAGTGAGCCCCAAGCACTGAGTTTCATAGCAGGAGGCAAACATTCAGCAGCTGTAAGGTGAAGGCACTGGAGTCAGGAGGTTTGAGTCACTACTTCATTGCTTCCTAGTGCTGGCCTTGGACAATGCACAGAAGCCTCCATTTCCTGTCTGCAAAATGGGGATAGTAACTGTAATTACTTCTAAAGTTAGAATGACGTACTTGACTTGATGCATGACTTAAGAAGTAGATGGTAGCTGGTTTTTATAACTGACAGGTGTCATGGTGGTATCACCGATTATTTCCCGTTATAATGGGCAAGGAGGTGGTAACATGGAAGGGTGGAATAGGAAATGTACAAGGCCAAGCAAAACAGAAGTACTTCTCCTGTGTGTGAGTGTCCTGGTACCCAGTGAGTGTTTTAGCATCTCCACCTTCTATATTAGCTGCCCTGGAGGTAACTCTGTGCCCCGTACTGTCAGATCCACTCAACTGTTGAGCTGTCAGTTCTTCGCCAGCCTCCTGTGGCAGAGGGTCCACTGAGCATGCAGCCCCAGTATATTAAGACCATCTAGCCTGTGGAGAGAAGCTCTTTTAGACTCCAGTGCCCTTGGCTGCTGAGGAGGCTCTTCCTCCTGGGTGTGTGTTCTCAGGGCACTGCACATTCGAAATAAAAACAAGCTGCTGGTAGTTCTGAAGTCAAAGGACACTCACCCGTCCACTGGAGCAGCATTTGCGTGCCTCCAGACTGTGGTTGAAGTCGTGGCAGATGTAGTGGTTTGAGGCAAATGAAAAAGAGAGCAAGTAGGTCTGACTGTCATTCTCTTGAATTTCTCTTTTTTTAAGTCATAAGAAAATAGAACAGAGATAAATACAGACCTGGTTTTACTCACCCCAGGTCTGCCAGCTCCATCAGAAAGCAGCTGGGTAAATGACTCCCGCTGGGCTCCTGCCTCCATCCCTGTTGAATCATTTGAATCTTATTAAACTAAGTCAGATACAGTAAGGTCAAAAGAGCCGATTCCTCCCTATCTCTCCGGTTTTATAGAACATTCAGGAAGAAAGGCAGCGCTGCCTGGGCTTGTTAATCTTTTCCATTTTCAAAAAGGAGAAGAAAAAAAATAGTCTGGGAGAGCCCAGTGTTAATTAACTTGTGTCTTGGTGACACGAAATAATTCTTCTCCCTGCTACATTCCCAGGCAACATGTTAATTAACTCTGCATTAGTGCAGGCCTTCCCAGCCACCCTTTAATATTTATATTATTGTTATTAAAATGGGCAGCAGAAAGCTTAAAGCGCTGACACCTCTTGACAGAGGAGGGATTTTTATTTCCTTCGGGGATGGTCCATTAGCCATGGACTTCTTTACTTCAGTTCTTTGACATATTTGGAGCTATTTTAACAGAATATGTTCAGAACGACTCAGAGGCTCCTCCAAAGAGGTTCAGTCCCTTGCTCTAGAACAGCTTTTCTCCATGAGGATCTTGAATGGTCAACTTTCTTCTGGTCTTTTTGAGACATTAACCTCAAATATCCAGGACCCCACTACTACCCCCTCCCCCCTCTCTTGTACAACTCTTGTTAAATTGTGTTGGGTACCCAACCCAGATCCCCTTAGATTCAATTTTCATGAACTTTTATGTAGGGCAGTCCCCTCTAGACTGTGGTTCTGTTTCAACAGCTGGTATCTATAGCAAGCCAGCACCTGTTAAAGCCAAAACTATGCCATCTCACCAGACCCTGCTGCCAAGGACCCATGTTTCAGGGGAGTCTCCAATCCCTTCAGCTTAGAGGGGAGTCAAGGCCACTTGGAGACAGGACTTCCACTTCAGGAGTCCCCAGACATCAGGCCAAAGCTCCTCCGAAACTGAGCGCCTGAGATTGCTACTTGACTCCCTCCCCTCTTTCTCACTTACCCTGAGGACATCATAAACCACTTGAACATAAATCCTCCCCTGTGATCTGTTTCTGGGATATCCAGCTAAGAGGAGGATTCCTGAGCCAGAGGTTAATGCACACATTAACTGCCCAGCCCTGGCTCCTTTTCGTTACCATAGCATTGCAGAGTGCCTGAGTTGGAATGGGCTGCCAAGACCTCTGCCTCCAACCTAGGCCTTCCAGTGTAAGGCACAGAAGCCAGGAGAGGACGTGTCATTTGCTCAGGTCACCTACCTAGTTAGAGGTGATTCTGGGACCTGAACTTATCACCCAAACATTAGTCCTTTGTCCTCCCATTAGCTGCCTGATGTGTTGTAATTTGCCCCCTGACTTCCCTTTAATAAGCCCCTGCTTTCTTAAGGTCTCAGACCTCAGGCAGTCAGACTCATTTGCCACACACTGTTTTCTCAGTTGTGTGTCTCTGCTCAGCCTCAACCTTGACTTACTGAACAGTCAGGACACCAGAACGCTCTTTCTGCTCTGTGACCTCCGATGTGGCAGTTACCCACAGCTCCACCATCTGCTATGCTAAGATAGAGTGTTCTCCCCTACTGATGAGTCTGCTTCCAGCACAGAAAGTGGGATCCTGAACAGAGATGACCTCTGACCCCGCTGCGGTGAGCTCGCTCTCTGCTCACAGGCCCCACTTGCAGGCCATCCATTCTGGTCAAATGTTGCAGGCTTTAATGGCTGTCTTTACCTCCCCTACAAACTCTTAGGATGCACCAGTTGGTTCTCTCATTTTGTACGTTGGTATGAACTTCTAATGAGACCAAGCATTTACTGGAAATAGTCATAAAGACTTTATTCAGAAGTTACATGTGATGTGCTATGTTACAAGCGCTATGTGAAAAGGACCCTGAAGCAGCAGTTGAGAGCACGCCTGGAATGTGTTCACATAGCCAGTGTTGGCTCAGTCCCTGACCTCTGATGCTCTGACAGGCCCTAGGTATTGCACTAATATCTAAGCAAGATAGATGATAGGATGGCCAAACCACTTTCTGGTCCTTGTCCTAATGTTCTTACAGGGAGGCTCGTTTTCAAAGTTCAGCTGTTGTTAGATTATTAGTACACACACAGTCTGCTGAGCCTTCTCTTATGTGTCTCTATCAGGTATAGGGATAGTTGGGAATTTCTGTTTCTAACAAGTTCCTGGATGCTGCCAGTCCCCAACCAGCTCCTTTCAAACCATTACCCTGACTCCTAAGTTGCTTCTCACGAGTCAACACTAAGTGTTGCTTGGTTAAGTGGCCGATGCACCCGAGGCTAGGGAAAAACTTGATTTAGATGTGAGAAAAGTCATCTCTCCAGAGAGTCCTGCTAAGTGGGCAGGAGGAGCATGAATGAAGAGCCTCTGTGCATCGTGGAGAGATCCTGTTTGTCCTCTGGGTCTCTGAGGCATGATTAGTGGCACTCCTTGTCTCCTGGGACACTCCTGTCTCCTGGCAGCTGGGGCTCCAGTGAATGATCATGTGGATGTGGCCTCTGCAGCTGGAGGGGTGGGGGATGACTCAAGGCATACTCCCCAGAGGGAGTGGCTGTAGAACCGGGAGCCTCTCAATGACGCCCATCTTAATGCATTCTTGGTGACTTAGCTCTCCAAGGGCTGGCCCCAGCTCCTCTAGGAAGGAGACATACAGTGCATGCCTAACTTCTCGCAAGTCACTTCTTCTCCATAGCTGGTCCACACAGCCTAGAGGCGTGGATAAAAGGAGGGAAAGGCTCAGGGAAGGGAGGAATAACAGCAAACAAAACATCATTGTCACCGTCACCGCGTCACTTTGTTTTCAGGGAAGGATTCATGGGCTATTATCTGGGTTCAGCTGTCTTGCTATCTGTTTTTATTTTTAGATATCGTATTACTGTGTATCCCAGTCCTGCTTGGACCTTGCCTTCTTCCTGCCTCAGCCTCCTGAGTACTAGAATTGCTGCTGTAATCCACCATATCTGACTAGGTTCAGCGTTGCCTAGGTTTTGTGGAATCCTGATAGATTCACATCACTCTATCATCCCAGCCCCCTTCTTTGTGTTGTCTCTGCCCCGTCTCTTAGCATTTTTTTCCTTTTCTTTTTGCCCCAGGCTTTTTGGTCAGGACGGTCTCTGCGCTTCCTGTGACAAGCGCATCCGTGCCTATGAGATGACGATGCGTGTGAAAGACAAAGTGTACCACCTGGAGTGTTTCAAGTGCGCCGCCTGTCAGAAGCATTTCTGTGTAGGAGACAGATACCTTCTCATCAACTCCGACATAGTGTGCGAACAAGACATCTATGAGTGGACCAAGATCAATGGAATCATCTAGGCCAGAGCCCCAGGCGCCTGTGGGGGGGTGTTCAGTGAAGACGCTGCTCTCTCGGCGCCGGCTTCACGCTTAGGCACTTTGGGAACCTGAGGGTGGGTGAGGCATTTCTTAGGAGATTCTGGACTCTTCCTGGGCACTAAAGACATAGCAATCACATGACATAACGCAAAGGCCGAGGCTTCAGTGGCACAAAGGACCAGCCCTTAGAATTTATGGTCACAGGCTAGCCACAGTAACTGACAAGATTAGTGGAGGAAATATTTGGGGACCAGCATGCACTGTGCCATCATGATAGGATTTCCCAGATAGGCCGTCTTGGGTAGAGATTAGATGTGACCTTGGTGTTCATGGACTAGAGTTGTGCAATTAATTTCTTCCTGGCTCTGGCAACTACCCTGTTCTAGTCACCGTCCTTCACACTAGGAAAGGAAAGAGAGAAGAAATAGTCACTCCTTTTTCTTTCTTTCTTTTTTCCTTGGTCACCTTCCCTTGGCCTAAAGCTCTTGAGCCAAGGGAAGCTGCATGGAGGTACATTTCATTTGGGAATGAAATCCACATCTTTCAACCAGACAAATATTTATAGCGATGTCGATGAATCACTGTTTTTAGACACCTTCATTTTTGAGGTGAGGCACCCCACAGATTGTTTCTATACAAATGTAAATCTTAAAAAGAAAAAGGTCAAAGTTGTTCAACTATTTTATTATCTTAGATTATATCAAAGTATTTGTTGTGTGTCATTAAAAAAAAAAAAACCTCGATTCTGAAGACTTAATAAAAATGACAAGCTGAAACGCAGTGCTGTTGTTGATGTGCAATGACTTACAATTTAGGCTAGCAGGGAAATGGTTTGCTTTTTTCCCCCCTTTTGGAAAGGTGAAGTAAATACGCGGTTTATTTCTAGGTCAAATAAAAGCTTCCATTTATTGCAAGGGTTTATATGAGGTTTATATAGGTTTCTGTATTACCGGCAATTATATAACAGGCCATCACGTAGCTCAGAGGGATATAGAATAATTAAGTTGTTATTGTAAAATGTGCATTTCACTTTGGCATTGTGTGGAGTGAGGGGAAGGCAGGGAGATCATTGCCTTTGGGAAACTTGTAACCTAGAAAGCACACAAATACATAAAATAGATTCCCTTTGGGAGAGAAGGTAATTACCTGGCTTGAAATGTGGCAAAGATGCTGAGCTTGACATTTCTATTTTCCAAGATGTGTGTCTCAGGGTGTTTTATGACAAGTGGTTAAGAGGACCTTACTTTGAGGATTTAAAGCCGGCACCTTGGCTTGTGTGTCCCGGTACCCCCATTGGGGGGTGTTATCTGACTTCAAGCGCCACCTGCTGGTCATTTCTCAACCCACTAGCCCAAGGGTGTCCTAGGGAATGACAAACCTCCATGAAGGATATATTTTCAATTATTTCATAAAACCGTTGGCAAACACCAGTGAGTCTAGATGTGTTTCATTATCAAGATGTCAGAAACATGCAGCTAAAGCTATGTTTAATTAACTTGAAAGTGTTTTAACGTCTCTGTCATCGAAGGGTTTTTTTTCCCCCTTTAATTCTAGAGAAGGAATAATGAAGCAATGACTCTCCTGGCCTGTAAAATGCTCAAATAGGTTGGGAGATCTGACTGCTTAAGGTGGCCTATTTAAAACAATCCAATTATATTGCACCACAGCCTAGGTAGCCCGCAGGTGCTCCCTCAGAGGGGATGTTTGCTCTAACTCAGCAGTTCTCAAACCACAGTCCCTGAGTCAGGTCATCAGCATCACCATGATGGAAACAGACTCAGGGACCCTGCCCACAAAGCACACAGAAGCAGAAACTCAGCAGGGGGCTTCCTGTCCTGGAACAGACCCTGGGGGCTATTCTGACTCATGCTCTGAAGTTTAGAAATGGCTATGTTACATCATCTCACAGTTAGCAGGGTCACACATTCTAAATTGTTAGTATTCAGTTTGTGACATGAAGACTAACTGAGGAATTCACCCAGGTAGACAAACACTGCTTACCAAAGGGCCAGAAACTGAGAGTGCCCGTTGTTCAGCTAGCAGCTGGCTTATTCTTCATCTAACACATTTCATCACAATTCAGTCTAACATTTTTTTATCCGTGCTCTTCTGTTTAATTATATCTTGTCAAATATGGAAGTGAGATTACAAAAATGGAGGATTCATATCCAAAGACTAAATTATAAGACATTCTCACTTTTCCTGAAGAGCTAAACACAGTATGCGCACATGTAGAGTAAGGTACATCACGGTGAGCTGAACCTGTGTTTCTATCATGAATGAAACTAATGCAGAACCAGCCTTTTATATTTAATCCCATGCTTAAGCCGCAAGCTGCTCCTGATGTGGTTAGTATGTCCTTCTTCCGTATAACACATAAATTATCAAGATGAGTCCACGGTACCATAGCAAGTATTTTCATTTGAGCTTGTGCAGATATTTTTAACCTGTATAATACCAGCTTTGTTATATATCTTGCAAGTATGTGTGTGTTTCAATATAATTTTTATGAGGTTCAAAGTTGAACTAAAGCCTTCATTCGAGCTAGGCAGATGCTATAGAGGTCAGCCTAACATTTTAACCACACCAGCAGCGACAGTAATAGTAATTATTGCTGTGTAATTGTTTTTCTCTGATTTTGTTTGAGACAGAGTCTTCCTAGGATAGCCCAGAGCTCACTATGTAACCCTGGCTGGCTCTGAACTTGCAATGTTCCCCCTTCCTACTCCTGAGTGCTGGTAACAGTCATACATCACCACACCTGGCTAAACCCAGTATTAAATAGAAATAAAATGATTTATGTCTGGGTAATATAAACTTTATTGCTAATCCCAACTATAACAGTACAACTCATGTTAAGATTTAGGAGGTAATTAGCCCAGATCTTCACCATCTTAACAAAGGGATCTCTGATGCCTCTCTCCTCTCCTCTCCTCTTCCCTCCTCTCCTCTCTTCTCTTTTCTACTTGCCCCTTACCTCCCCTCCTCCCTCTCACTCCCTCCTCCCTCTCCCCCTCTCTTCTTCCTTCCATCTTTGTGTGCGTATGTGCTCTGGTGCCATGGTGCACATGTGGAGGGGAGAGGACTGCTCTGGGGAGTCAGTTTTCTTCTGCCACTTTATAGGATCTGGATAAACGAACTCAGGTCCTTGGGCCAGTTCATGCACCTCTACCCACTGAGATTATGGGTACCTAAGCAGAGTGTTTGCAGAAAACCACTCCAGGAGCTCCAATATCGAATGCCCAAGTGACTGCAGAGAAGAGACAAGAGAGGCTAGCTCTCAGATCCTTCCCCTGGCATCCAGCCTGAAAGTGTCACTGTTTCGTCCAAACCCAGCCAGCTAAGGGAGCTGGGCATTGTCTCTTCCCTGGCTCCTGCCTTGATCCATCAGTTTCCTGGTTGTGTATTTCCTCTCTCCTCGTGTGTTTGTCTGCTCTGAAGCAGCGTCTGCTATTGCATGCAGCCTGTGCTTCTCTGGAAAGCTTGGGCTCCCAGGGAGCTGAACTAGAACACCAGGTTGGTGGTTTAGCAGCTGAAGTCTTGGCTTTTAATTACAGTGACAGAACTACTTAGTATTCCTCCATGCTGTTCTTCCTGGGTCAGATGCTCATCCAGATCTTCATGACAATTAACTCCTTGAATTCATGGAGCCCTCCCCAAGGCTTTGGCCCCCTGCTACCTATGTGGTGCTGTGCAGGACCCTGAAGCCACCACTGTCTGAGGTTCTCCAGCCCAGCAGGGGTAGGCTGCTTTCTCTGCTCCTCTTATGCTGTTCTCTGCTGCCCTTCAGCCTAAGCTTACTACAGAAAGATGGTCAGAACTTAAATGAGGGTTTACCAGAGTTCAGGGTTATGGCCCGTGGTTAAGGTCACTCACTCTGTCATTCACTAGCTGTTCAGCCTCAGACAAGCAAGTTCACCTGTCTGGGCTTCAGTTTTCTCAGTTTCTACAATAAGTAGAAACGACCACAGAGGGTTCTCATGTGTTTCTGAGTTTATATTAGCAACACAGGCCAGAGTTACACATGTGGAAAGGAGTGTTTATGGTATATACAGAGGACAGTAGCTGGTGAGCCAATTTATAGGGCAGATGGGCTTTTCTGTAATAAAATTAATTCAATCTGTTTATTATGTGTGTATGCATATGCATGTGTACACATGTGTGTCACACTGTTCATGTGTAAGTAAGAAGTCAACTTGTTGGAGCTAGTTCTCTCCTTCCACCATTTAAGTCCTGGGTCAGGCTTAGCAGGAAGTGCTGTTACCCACTGAGCCATCTCCATGGCTCCTGTTCTATTTTCAAAAGGAGTATGGAGAATCTTATTCTTTGAACATCTTAAAGCTTTGAAAGATAGTGAAAGTCTGTGAAATGTTCAGACTAAAGAAGGCTCAAGAGACCTAACAACTGTGGTTCTGTTCTGAACTAGTAGTCTTGGGTAAGCAAGACTACAAATAAATAAATAAATAAATAAATAAATAAATAAATAAAATTAAACAAACCAACAAATAACAACAACAAAACATCATTAGGGACTAGACAAATAGCTGTTGTTGAAGCACTTGCCACTTGGTTCTTAAGAGGCCATGTAAAAGCTGGGAGGGTGTGGTGGCTTCCCTGTAATCTCAGTGCATGGGAGGCAGAGGCAGGAGAGTTCTCAGAGCAAGTTGCCTAGCTAGACCAGCAGTTACAGTGAGTTCCAGGTCCAAGAGAGACGCTGACTAAACATTCAAGTAGAGAGTGATGGAAGGAAGACATTTGATGTGCTGACTAGCTTCATGTCAACTTGACACAGGCTAGAGTCATCTGAGAGTTGGAATCTTCAATTGAGAAAATGCTTTCATGAGATCAGGTTGTAGGCAAGCCAGGAGAGCATTTTCTTAGTTAGTGAATGATGTGGGAGGGCCCAGCCTATTGTGGGTAGTACCACTCTGGGCTGACGGTTTTGGGTTCTATAAGACAGCAGGCTGAGCAAGCCATGATGAGCAAGCAAGTAAGCAGCACTCCTCCATGGCCTCTGCATCAGCTCCTGCCTCCTGGTTTCTGACTTGAGTCCCTGCCTTGGCTGCCCACAGTGAGCTGTGATTCAGGATAAGTAAGCCAAATAAACCCTTTCCTCCCCAGGTGGCTTTTTGTCATGGTGTTTTGTCACAGCAATAGTAAGCTTGAGTCTCAGGCCTTGACATGTATGTGCATGTGTGACCCGCTTACACACATGTATCCTCCTAAGACATCATTGGGTTAGATGAGAAAGTTGGAATGTGAAGAGGCATATTATTGAAAAACTGTCCCATAAATTACCTGCTGAAGTTGATAGCTGTATTTTGGGTATATAAGAGCAAAACCATATACTGAAATATCTAAGAGTGAAGGGCCATAATATGTCTGATTTATTTCCAAATGGTTGAAAAAAAAAAACCATGTATGTATAGGTGTGTATGAGAGAAAGAGAGAATTCGAATGTGTATATATAGAGAGAGAGTGAGGAAAATGGGGGCGGGGCAGGGAAATATCAACAACAAAAAGGCTAATCTCGGCAAACAATAGCTGACTGAGTATGCTATTTTTATTCTTGAGATTTTTTTCTATGACTGGGACAACCGAATAAAAAGTTTTGCTTTGTTTTTAATTAAGGAACGTTAGTTTTTTTTTTTTTTTTCTTGTTTGGGCTTCTGGTTCAATTGGGAGAAGAACAAAGGCACCAGAAAAAAAAAATCCCAGTTTGGAATCCAGTGGGCTCGACAGTGTTCACTCATCACAATTTCAATGTATGGTTGACTTTAAAAATAATCTGTGCCAGGAATGAGTGGCTGAGGCAGGAGGATTGCTGTGAGCTTGAGGCTACAGTGAAACTTTTTCTCAAAACCCAAACACATCTAACTGAAGCAGGAGTTCCCGCCAGTGTTTGCCACCCCCACACATAGTGACTATGGCGTCTTTAGGAGGAGTCATTTAGTGCCAATTTCTGAGGCAGGTCATTTCTTATAAAATGAACTTGCTAAAGTTTTCATATTTCCTTTGTAACTGGGATCAGCATTTCATGATTTGACTCTGGAAATGTGTGTATTAAGGATCACAAACCCTTACCTTTGCTTGTGTGTCTTCGAATTGACATAAAAAGAAGTTTCAAAGCACTAGCTGAGGCTGGTCTCTCCCCGTGGCTATGAATTAATTCTTCTGGGAAAAAATCATTTCTACAAGCTAATAGAATCTTTGAAGCTCAATCAAGACAATTTTCATTGTTGAATGGTGATGTTCTTGAACTTGGCTTATTGAATTAGCCTATTGGATGGCCACCTTAAAGATGGTTGTGTTGGTGACTCTAAGCCTCAGCAGCCTCTCAGTGACTCAGTGTCCATC
The DNA here is from genome assembly GCF_004785775.1 of Grammomys surdaster. Taxonomy (NCBI): domain Eukaryota; kingdom Metazoa; phylum Chordata; class Mammalia; order Rodentia; family Muridae; genus Grammomys; species Grammomys surdaster. The sequence goes on from NW_021604618.1 coordinate 8,205,293, forward strand.
CTGTCCCATTCATCTTAGTTGCTCAATGAGCAGCTCCAGGCAAACACTCCCTTTTCATTATAGCGTAGCTGAAAGAGATCTGTAGTCTGTGTAATAGAAACAACACTGAAATCAAGAATCCCGATGTTGCTGCTAATGAGCCAATCAGCTCTGTTTCCCCATTTGCAAATTGAGGAGTTTAGATCATTTCTAGGAATCTGGTATTCAGATTTTTAAAAAGGTTTTATTTTATGTGAATGCGTATTTTGGCTCCATGTATATTTACCTCCATGTTGGAACCTGGTGACTGAGGAGTCCAGAAGAGGTCAATAGGTCTCCTGGAACTGGAGTTATTGGTTGGCTGTAGCCACCATGTGGGTGCTGGAAGTTAAACCCAGGCAGGTCCTTTGGAAGAGCAGCAAACACTCTTAACCTCTGAGGCATTTGTCCAGCCCCCAGTACTCAGAATTTGCTTTACAGCCAGGCGAGTATTCAAATGAGGAGCAAGCATTTGCTGGCAGTTGGTCTGCAAGATGCCCTAAAGATTTTTGTTTCCGCTCCGGGGTTCCTCGTGCGGTCCACCACCGGCATGGAGCATTACAACTTCAAGAAGATTATGGTGGTGCCATCTGCCAAGGACTTTATTGACCTGATGTTATCCAAGACTCAACGAAAGACTCCAACAGTTATTCATAAACATTATCAAATTCATTGAATTTGACATTTTTATATGAGAAAAGTCAAATTTACTCAGCAGAATTACCATGACAGACTGTCACAGATTCTATCAGATTTCCCCAAGTTGGTTGATATCCATCCATTTTACGCTGACCTGATGAATATTCTCTATGACAAGGATCACTACAAGTTGGCTCTAGGTCAAATAAATATTGCCAAAACCTTGGTGGTCAATATTGCTAAAGATTATGTGTGACTTATGAAATATGGTGATTCTCTGTACCAATGCAAGCAGCTGAGGCATGCTGCCCTTGGACGAATGTGTACTACCATCAAGAGACAGAGGCAGAGTTTGGAGTATTTGGAACAAGTACATCAACATTTATCCTGCTTGCCAACCATTGATCCAACTACAAGGACTCTGCTTTTTTGTGGGTATCCAAATGTTGGGAAATCCAGCTTCATCAATAAGGTGACAAGAGCAGATGTGGATGTTCAGCCCTATGTATTTACCACCAAATCTCTGTTTGTTGGGCACATGGATTATAAGTATCTGCGGTGGCAGGTTGTAGATACCCCAGGGATTTTGGATCATCCTTTGGAGGATCGGAACACCATTGAGATGCAGGCCGTCACAGCCCTGGCCCAGCTCCGAGCTGCAGTTCTGTATGTGATGGATTTGTCTGAGCAGTGTGGACATGGGTTGAAGGAGCAATTAGAACTCTTCCAGAATATCAGACCTCTGTCTATCAATAAGCCTCTCATTGTCGTAGCAAACAAATGTGATATGAAAAGAATAGCTGAACTTTCTGGAGAAGATCAGAAAATATTTCTAGACTTGCAGACTGAAGGATTCCCTGTCATCGAGACCAGTACCCTGACTGAGGAAGGTGTCATTCAAGTTAGAACAGAGGCTTGTGACAGGCTTTTGGCTCATCGAGTAGAAACGGAAATGAAAGGAAATAAAGTGAATGAGGTTCTGAAGAGATTACACTTAGCCATACCAAACAAGAGAGATGATAAGGAGACCCCCCATTTCATCCCAGAAGGAGTGAATGGAGATTGCAGAACCCAAGAAGAAGAGGGAACGAGATCTTGAGCTGGAAATGGGAAATGATTATATTTTGGATCTTCAGAAATACTGGGACTTAATGAATTCATCCGAGAAATATGATAAGATACCAGAGACTTGGGAAGGCCACATTGTTGCTGATTATATTGATCCTGCTATCATGAAGAAGTTAGAAGAGTTGGAAAAGGAAGAAGAGCTAAGAACAGCTGCTGGGGAGTATGACAGTGACTCTGAGAGTGAAGATGAGGAAATGGTGGAAATCCGACAGCTGGCAAAACAAATTCGAGACAAGAAGAAGTTGAAAATTCTACAGTCCAAAGAAAAGAATACACAGGGACCCAGGATGCCCCGAACTGCTAAGAAGGTTCAACGGGCAGACTTAGAGAATGAGATGTGTAGTCTTGGTGTGGACATGGATGATAAAGACAATGCCCACTATGCAGTCCAGGCAAGGAGATCTCGAAGTGTCACTAGGAAAAGAAAACCAGAAGAATCTGTTCCACCCTCTTTCATAGCCCGGAGTCAGAGTCGGAGTTCCTCTAAAACTCCACGAGATGTTTCTGGTCTTCGGGATGTCAAGATGGTGAAGAAAGCCAAGACTATGATGAAGAAAGCTCAGAAGAAGATGAATCGCTTGGGGAAGAAAGGGGAAGCAGATAGACATGTGTTTGATATGAAGCCCAAGCACTTACTCTCTGGGAAGAGGAAAGCTGGCAAAAAGGACAGGAGATAGTGTCTTCTTCAGTTGGAATAGTTTAATTAGACTCTTAATTATTTCTGGGTGTGCTGTAGTGTGTTTTATAGAATTTGGAATCACCATCTGTTAACCAAAAGAAACAATGGAAATGACTTTTAAATGCTTGTTGCTTTGCTGAAAACTGGTAAAGCCAACTAAGCGTGCAGCGCTGTGGTCGCTGAGCAGTTCGGATGTTTGTGCACAGAACGAGCTGTACTTGAGACACGCCTCTCTCACAGCCGCGGGACTCATATTGCAGAAAAGATTTATTAGTGTAAGGAGGCTGCTTTGGTTGGGGGAAAACTGTTTTGTAGTAGGACTTTTGTTACTCACAGTATCTATTTTTGTTAAAGTACCCTCGCTGGGAGGCCTAAGCAGAAGGCTATACCCCACATTTAGGAGTGCGTCAGAACTTAAATTACTTTCTTAAATTATTTTCTAAACCTGTAGTGCAATGTATCATTGTAACTTCAACTATTTTATCCAAAGTAAACATTCAGCAAAAACATAGTTTTGATTATTTCCATTTTGGTTGATTTAATTGCAAGTCATTTGATGGCCAAAAGGAGGGGACGGAGAATAGGACTTTGCTTTTTTGTTCTTAGAGCAAAAATCTTTTTTTTAAAGGAAATAAGTGCCTGGGGTATAGGCTCAAAACCAAAAAAAGTCTTCTTTCATAAACAATTGCCGAATTAAGATTGGTGTCCTGGAAATTACAGAAATATGTATGAGAGGGATGTCGGTGAGGCTGGAACTACAGCCCTGTCACAGATTAGAAGACAATCGCCAGACTGTCAGTGCTTCCTGTCAGAGCGTTACCCAGTAACGTACACACGTATTACATACTATTGAGACTTCTTTTTTAAATTGGCTTTTTACTGTGCTTTAGTTCTCTGGTGAAATTTGATGTCTTGATCTATTTTTTTAATGTCTACATGAATAAAGTTTAAAATCATAAAAATAAAGAGATTTTTGTTTCCTGGGTTTGAGCGGAATGAAGTTTCTACCCACATCAAATAAGGATAATATGCCAAAGATATCGCAAAGTTGATGAACTATGACTTTGATGAACAGTTCACAGGGACTATGTGATTTGAACATTGTCATCTGCTGTATCATTTATTCTGGACCTGTCATGTCATAGAGACCTTCTAAAGCCCCACATGGAAATCGGTGTCTGTGAAGAGCAACTGGAGCTTCCTGCTCAGACAACACTCATTTGCCAGTCTTGGAAATGAACTACCTAGAACGTACACCCTCTTTGTCCAGATAAACTTTCAGATGGCTGTAGTCCCAGTTTGTGTCTTGGACATAGCCTCCCAGCACTTCCCACATCAAGGAACTAAGCTTCCCTGAATTTCTGACCCACAGCAACTGTGTAACCTAGAGAATTATTACCAGACCCTGAGCTTTGTAATGATTTGAAATGTATCAAGCGGAGATGCTTAACCCCAGCTGTCAACTTGACCTCTGGGTGTGTCTATGAGATTGAAATTAAAAAAAAGGGAAAACTTACCCTGAATGTGGATGGCACCCTTCCACGGGCTGGGGAGGCAGCAATCTGAGTAGCAGTATTTACCTCTTTCTGCTTCCTCACTGGAAACAATGTATCGACTGACCTTTGCTCCTAACTCTATGCCCTCTCCACCAAGATGGACCATATCCTCACATTGTGAATCTAAAAAAATCCTTCCTTCTGTCAGGTATTTTACCACAGCAATAAGAAAAGCAACTAATGTACAAGCTATAATTAAAACACATTTAGTAACTTTTATGGCAATTTGATGGAGCAATTTTACATCTAAATGACTCCAATGATAAAAAGTGTGGGGCTTCTATTTTGTATGCCTTTTAAAAATTGTATGTTCCTTGTCATCCAGTTTTTATGGTATTATACAAAAGCATCAGTAAACGGTAGATTGAAGAATTAAAAAATAATTGGCCCCATTCCACAGTGAGTTTGAAAGCACTGATCCGAATGGTATGATCTTTGTGGGAAGTTGAAAGGCTTTTAAAATTATCTGGTCTAACCTCCCACTCAGTGATAAATTGTCTCTTATCGTTTTTCCGCAATAAAGTTCTGATTCTTGGCAGTGTTGTTACAATCAATGTTACTAAATGTGCCTCTCTCTGAGTACTTGCCATGTAAGTGCCTATCCTGGGTATTTATGGTCTGCACAGCAACACTGTTCAGCAGGTATTTTCAGCCCAGTCTCATAGAAGAGGAAATTGAGGTTTAGGGTAAAACAGATATTTTTAACTAACTCTGGCCATCTGATTCCAGACTCACTGTATGGCATCTGGCTTCTTTCCTGTATTTGTATGCAATAAACTTCATTCTATATAACAAAAATGATATGTTATGTAAAACTGCTGGAAATTACACTTACTTTATGAAGAAAAGGACAGAATTGAAATCTTAAGGTAACCCATGAAAACAATGTTTCAGGGCTGGAGAGATGTTCAGTGGTTAAGAGCACTTGGTGCTTTTCCAGACGACCCAAGTTGATTTCAATCCCTAGAACCCACCGCTTCGGTGCTAAGATGAAAGGGAGAGATGGCAGAGAGAGCTAGAAGCTAGCTTTGGTTGCCTCAGCAGAAACAAGAGAAACTCTGCCTCAAAAACAAGGTAGAAAGAGCGAATAACTCCATGTATGATTCGTACACACACACACACACACACACACACAGTTAAAATGTATAAAAATAGCATAATCATTTCTACCAACCCATATACCTCAGAGATTTGTTTGATGTTAATAATAAAGCTTAGGGGCTAGAGAGATGGCTCAGCGGTTAAGAACACTGACTGCTCTGCCAGAGGTCCTGAGTTCAATCCCCAGCAACTACATAGTGGCTCACAACCATCTGACCATCTGTAACGGGATCTGATGCCCTCTTCTAGTGTGTGTCTGAAGACAGTTGCAGTGTACTCAAATAAATAAATAAATAAATCTTTTAAAAAAATAAAGCTTAGAACAAACCTGCCAGAGTAAATGCTATGTAGCCAACCCTCCATATCCATGGGTTTTATATGCAAAGATTTGACAAACCACAGACCAAAAACATATTTTCTAAAATCCTGACTCTATGTAGACTGGAGAGATGTATGTAGACTGGAGAGATGGCTCAGTAGTTAAGAGCATTTGTTGTTCTTGCAGAGGACCTGGGTTCCAGTTCACAGCACCCACATGGTAGCTCACAACCATCAGTAACTCTAGGTCCAGGGGAACCAATGCCCTCCTCTGGCCTCCAAGAGCACTACACACAAATGGCACACGTGTATGTAGGCAGAACATCCATATACATGAAAATAAAGAAATCTCTAAAAACCTGTATCTATGCTGACCATGCACAGACTGTTTCTTGTAATTGTCTCTAGCAGAGTGCAATAACTCTTCATATAATGTTCACATTGCACTAGATGTTGTAAGTAACCTGGAGATGACTTTTACAGGAAACTGGGTAGAAGATATATGCAAACACTATGCCGTTTTACATAAAGTGCTTGAACATTCACAGATTTTGGAATGTGAGTGGAGCTGTAAAGCCAATCCCCAACAGATACTGAGGCATGGCTAATTATACACATGGTCAAGTCCTAAGAACTAATTATTAGGCTAAAGAAACATCAAATGCTAAATTTACTCAAATCATTTTAAAGGACTGATTTTTGGAGGAAAGATAGAATAGAGACATCTTGGAATTTGGTTTAAGCTATAGTCAGTTAAGTTGTTACTCAAAATAACAGAAGCAAAGAACTGGGGACCTGGAAAGGGACCTGGGAGAGTGTTTCTTTTTCCAGATGGAGAGCGAGAGAGCAAGAAGACAGTCAAGATGGAAAGCCTGATAATCGGAAGGAATAACTAACACTAGTACCTGACCAAGGTTCTCCAGCACAGAGCCCTGGGTACAAAGACTTAAATAATAAAGCGCTTCAGAACGACTCAACGCCCCCAGGAGCAAGAGCACTCTATTTGGGCAAATAATAAACTCAGAATCTGCTTATCGGCCCCACTAATGGAAATGACAGCCAGCAAGGCAAAAATGCCTCTCGATTTTCAGGATAACAGAACCGGCTCACGGGACCTCCGGTTATTACTGATGGAATCCTCCCAGCTATTACACCTCGGAAGAATATTAAGGCGGGCAGCCAGCAAAGACAGATCTAAAGCAGGGGGATGTGAGGACTGCCGACCCGCACAATACCACCGATATTCAAATTGTGTTCTCCTGAGCTGTGTCTAATATCAGCATCATTTTTTAAAAAACAGACATATCAGTTGCAGTCAAGGTTTTTATTTTACTCTCCCCATTCTTCACTGCCTGGATAGGAGGAATAGGGGAAAAAAAGAATCACTGGCTACATTACTTTTTAATTTAATGCCCTTGAGTAAGGGCAATCGCAGCCAGGCGTGATGGAAACCGCTGGAGAGCGGTTGCAAAAGTCCCCATGTGAGAGCATGGGTCGCAGCAGCCATGCTCGCGTCATTTTCTCCAGGTAAAGCCTTGCTTCCCATTGTCACGGCATCTCTGCATCATACTATTTGAATTCCAGACACATCGACAGCACACTGAAGGGCCCCTGCCAATTTTTGCAGCTTGCGTGGAAAAGAGCATCAGGAAGCCAGCATTAGTCATATATACGACTCCCAGGTCCCTGTTGTAAATTCAGCTTGCGGGCCTGCCTCCAGGCGAGGCCCTGTGGCTTCGCTCTCTAATCTTGTAACCCTTTGCGGCCAGTTTCTTTCCATAAACATGTGTTCCAAATCTTGGTTCAGGTTGTCTACCTCTCGGAACGGTTTTTTGTTTGTTTGTTTGTTTTTGTTTTTTTTTTGGGGGGGGGGCTAGAGTCCCGCTGCCAAGAGACTACTAGACACAGACAGATTCCAACTCTTTGTCCTCAGCCAGGCTGGAACTGTCAGCAAAGCCACCCTCCTGTATTTTCATGCAGATGAAATCTGGTTAAATTTGACAAATGTCCTCTCATAGCAGGTGGCCAAGGGTAGCCATCTCATTTAAATAGCGGATTTAAAAGGTGCTCCCCTTCCCTCTAGTTCCTCCTCCTCATTCTGCTTCTCTCCCACTGGTTACTTCCTTTCTTCTTCATTTTTTTTTAAATAAAATTTTTGTTTTGTCTTTGTGTTTTCTGTTGTTAGGGACAGAGGCACACGTCTCAAACTCACTATGTAGAAGAGGTTGGCCTTGAACTCATCTTCCTGTATCCGGGAGAAATTTTTGAAGAATTGTTTTTATGGGTTTAGGAAAAGTTTCCCAATATAAATAGAAGAAAATGCATATGTCATACAATCTCAATTTTTTTTTTTTTTTTTGAGACAGGGTTTCTCTGTGTAGCCCTGGCTGTCCTGGAACTCACTCTGTAGACCAGGCTGGCCTCAAACTCAGAAATCCACTTGCCTCTGCCTCCCAAGTGCTGGGATTAAAGGCGTGCGCCACCACCACCCGGCTCAAATTTTAATATATTATATTATACATATGCACATAGACATGTACATATACATATTTAACTAGAAGAAAATGTAGCAAAGTGAGTGGCGATTATTCTGTTTCTTCACCTTTTTATTTATATTCTAAACCAAGCAGGTGTCGCATTTGTAAGAAAAAAAATGCTATTTATAAAAATAACTTCTACCAGGGATGTTTTTAGACAAAAAAGATTGTTTTTAAATGCTTTATTATCTGGTCAGTCCAGATTCTCATAAAATCAGAGGAAGGCTCCCACCCACTGGCCCCTGGGCATTAGAGCTGTTCCAAGAGGCAGCCTCTGGAAGCCTGGGGTTCTGGTTTAGAGAGTTTGGTCCTGCAGAAGAGGAAAGGCTTCAATCACCCACTCGGATTCTCTCTTATGAATCCAGCTGTCCAGAGAGGACACACAGGCATGGAATAGGACAAAGAAGAAAGGAAGGAAAGAATTAATTCCTTAACCGGCCAAGTGAGAGGGAGATGAACGTGATTCTGAACTGTTATAGACACTGGGCGAGCTTCCTGCCCAGTAAGTCCAAGCCCAACGAACATTTCCCTTCCCCACAAGGTTTTAGTGGCCGCTCTTCCTGTATCTGCACAGCTATCCTTGTTACTTTCTGGGGTTCAGTAAAATCTCCTCCAGATTCAGACCATGTCTTGATTCTTTTAACTGCATGAAACAGGGTTGTCAACATACCATGAGCCCAAGATCAGGTAAAATTACCCCAGGTTTCCAGGGGTACCTGCGCTACCACCAAGCCTGTGGTGTTCTGTATAAATTTGATAAAAGTTACCCATACTGTTTATTTCTTAAACTCACACACACAATTACTAAAGACATCATTCTTAGTGACTGGAGAGATGCCTCATTCATAAGAGCCTGCACTGCTTTTAAGAGGACAGAAGTTTGGCTCCCTGTAGCCAAGTTAGACAGTTAATAACCACCTGCAATTCTAGCTGCAAGAGATGCTTTGACCACCTGCACTCACATGCACATACCCCTCACACATACATAATTTAAAAATACAAAAGTAGGGCTGGAGAGATGGCTCAGTGGTTAAGATCACTTGCTCCTTTTGCAGAGACTGGGGCTTTGATTCCCAGCACCCACGACAGCTTACAACTGTCTCTAACTGTAGTCACAGGGTTCAGACACCCTCCTCTGTCCTCCTCAGGCACCAGGCACACACATGGTGCACATACATACATGTAGGCAAAAAATGAAAACAATCTTTTTAAAGAGAGGACACTTCAATATTACTTAAACAAATAGGTAATTCATGTTTAAGTAATGGAAAATTTAAGTCATTTACTCTACTGTTAAAAATTCAGAGTCACTTGTAGCTAATACATGGTATACAACAAATGTACATACATCTTCAAGAAAATAAAATTATTTTTAATTATTTTCTTACATTGGTTTTACTTATTATGTGTGCATGTGTGGTGCATGCATGTGGAGGTCAGACGACAGCTTGCAGGAGACAATGTGAGTCGCAGGGCTAGAACTCAGGTTGTCAGAGTTGGTGACAACTACTTTTACCCTCTGAGCCATCTCACTGATCCATATTTATTTATCTATTTATAGTAAGAAAACAGGTTTACTGAGGACATGTGAAGGAGCAATGGACTGGGAGTAACTCAGTATCACCTGCCAAACCACTGGGTTTTGGCAGTACTGGGCACTGAGTCTAGGTCTTTCCATGTACTAGGTGAAAGCTTTACCTTTGACTTATATCCCCAGGCTTGGCTTTAATGGATTTAATTTTAATTTTTAAGATAGTCTCATGTAGCCTAGGCTGGCCTTGAATTAATTATGTAGCCGAAGATGACCTTAAATTCCTGACAATCCATTGTCTGCCTTCTAAGTGCAGGAATTGCAGGTGAGTACCACCAAGCACGACTGAGCATATTTTCTCTGATAAGCTACATTGTTCACTGGTAAGAGACTGGAAAAATTAGTTGTACCTGGAAAGGTATAAAGGGATTTGGAAACTGACCTGCTAAATTATTGTCACAAACTATTATAGTATTCTGACAGGAGGATATTATATGTTTAAAAATTATTCATTTATTTTATGTGATGGGTGTCTTGTCTGCATGCATGTCTTTGTGCATGCCTGGTGCCCATGGAGACTGGAAGAGGGTCTCAGACTCACTTGGCCCTGGAGTAATATATGGGTGTGAGTTGCCATGTGGGTTCTGGGAGTTGAACTCAGGTCTTCTGGGAGAGCAGCCAGCCAGTGTTCTCAACTGCTGAGCCATCTCTCCAGCCCTAGATATTATGTTTCCAAAGGTAAGCTCTGGTTTTTTGGTGCATGGTAGACTGCTGGATGATGTATGGTTATCATTCATATGCTTGCCAGCCAATGTCAACTGAGTTTTTATCTTTACAGATTGGATTGGACCAGAGCTTTGACTATGTCAGGCAAGTGCTTTATCACTGAGATACAAACCAGTCCCCTAAATTGTGCATTTTTTACCTGCCTCTGGCAGGTAACCAGAGCAATTCTTTGGGTTATGTGATATATCTAGAATGTTACTATTCCAAGTGTTCTGCAGCAGAGCCACTGGGCCCAGAATTACCTAGTCAGGTTTTGCACTCAGTAGATTCCCAGTGCCCTTTGTACACATGGAAATTCAAGAATACTGACCAGGGATATCAGAAAAGGTATGATGTTCTCTCAGCAACAAAAATATTTTCTTTTCAAGCCAGTGAGGGAGTACTCAACTGCCATACCAGCTCCTCAGAAAGCTGAGGCTGAAAGGCCATTTGAGAACAAGGATTCTAGACCAACCTGGGCAGCACAGGATCTGTCTCAATAAATAAGTAATAAATATTTCCTCCAAAGGTAATAGTGTACAGGAGGTGGGGGGGATCTAGACAGGGATCTAGAGTTTGACAGACTTGGCATGGAGTAAAATTCTTCCCTCTCCTCTCTGGAGAGTTGATGTTGGAGAAGTTGGGTTATGAATCTATGGGTTGTTTAGTTTTAAAAACAATTTACTTTATTTTTTGTTTTTGTTTGTTTTTGTTTTTGTTTTTTTTTCGAGACAGAGTTTCTCTGTGTAGCCCTGGCTGTCCTGGAACTCACTCTGTAGACCAGGCTGGCCTCGAACTCAGAAATCTACCTGCCTCTGCCTCCCAAGTGCTGGGATTAAAGGTGTGCGCCACCACCACCCGGCTAACAATTTATTTTAATTTTAAAAAATTATGTATACTTGTGTGTCTATGTAGGGGTATTCGCATGTGAACGCAGGGGCCCTGGGTGGTCAGAGGTGACGGGTCCCCCTGGAGCCAGAGTTACGGGCAGCTGTGAACTGTCTGATGTGTGCTGGGATCTCTGTTCTCTCCAAGAACAGCAAGCTCGCTTCACAGCTGAGCCAGCTCTCCAGCTCCCCGTGTTAAGAACCTTAGCAATTTGTTCAGCAAGTAATCTTTTTGTAGTTACCGTAAGTTAATTTTTCGTGTGTTTCTAAACCATTAGGTTTTCAAGGGAATGCTGTACATTCACTTTGTGTTTCCAATTTCGCTCAAAACATTAATTTTACAATCACTCTTCATCAGTACTGAGCAATGCACTTTATGGGGAACATTTTTCAGAAGTATGCCTCTGACTTTCCACTTTGGAGGCTGTATTTTTCCATCATCAGCATGCATGCATACTCCCACTAATTAAGTTTTACCAGCAAGATGGCATCCACTCAATTCTCCCAGCCTATGCCTAACAGTGACTTCAAATTTTATGTTCCATAATGCCTTTCCAATACACTACAACATTTGGTCGCAGCAAAAAAAAAAAAAAAAAAAAAAAAGAGTTGTCGTATAATTTCTTGGATGGTATAAAAAATATCATTATTACCAAAATACAATTTTGCTACATCATCCAATACCAAATTTAAATCCTGAAACAAGAAGGGTAGAATTTTCTTTCTAATTTTTTTTATTATCTTTTTAACGTCCTGACTGTCATTTTCCCTCCCTCATCTCCTCCCAGGAATCCCCTCCCCCAGAATAGCCTGAGATCTTCAAAGCTCATCTGGCGCAGGCTCTTACCTTGTTTGCCATATGTGCAATGTTGTTGTATATAACTTTGGTTTTAGATGCATTTTCTCCAAGTTTTCTAAACATTTTCTATACTCTCTTTTGTTATTTACCATGTAGTCTCTCTTTCCCACAAACGAACAGTTTTCTTCTTGGAAGTTCACAATTCTCCTAATGCTTTGTTTCTTTGTTCTCTTGCTTGCAGTTTTTTTTGTGTGTGTGTGTGTGTTTTGTGTGTGTTTTGTGTGTGTGTGTGTGTGTGTGTGTCTGAATGGGGACATGTGTATGCCAGAGTGGTGTACTTGTAGAGCTCAGAGAACAACTTCAAGCATCAGTCCTTGCCTTCTATCTTGTTTACAACAGGGTCGGGCTACCTGGTCCTTGAGCTTCCAGAGGTCTCATTTCTTTGCCTGGATTTGTCATAGGAACATGTCAATCACAGATGTGCCCCGCCACACCCAGTTTACATGGCTGCTGAGGATCAAACGTGCGGCCTCCTATGTGTGCAGCAAGGGCTTTACTCTCTGTTTTAGTTACTTTCCTGTTGCTGTGATAAAAATACCATGACTGAGGCAACTCAGAAAAGAAATGATTGAATCTGGGGCTTACTGTTTCACAGGGTTTTAGAGTGTGTGTGGGGCATGGCAGCAGGCAGACAGGCATGGTGCAGGACCAATAGCTGAGAGCTCATATCTTGATCCATAAACATGAGTGAGGCCAAGAGAAAGCTGTTGTGGACATTTGAGACCTCAAAACTGGCCACCAGTAACACACCTCCTCCAGCAAAGCCACACCTCCTAATCCTTTTCAAACAGTTCCACCAAGTATTCAAACATAGGACCCTCTGGGGGCCGTTCTCATTTTTGTTTTGAGACTGGACTCAAACTCTCTACCCTCTTCCCTCCCCAGTGCTGGTATTACAGTATATAATAATGTGTCCTGCTCACAAGTGTCATAGTTTAATCTATTTTATATGGTCCCCCCCACACACACCCGAGGATGCAGGTCTAAAGTAATGAAGAATAATATGGACCATTTCTTGCCATTTTCAAATCTAGCTCAGGCATTGCCTCTGCCATAACTTGATTTTGTATTTCATTCCTTTAAAATATGCAGTGTTGGGGCTGAGAAGATGGCTCAGTCCTCAAGAGCACTGACTGCTCTTTCAGTGGATCCAAGTTTGATTCCCAGCATCCACATGGCAGCTTAAAAAGTCTGTAACTCCAGTTTCAAAGGATATGATGCCCACTTCTGACCTCTGTGGGTACCAGGCACATACATGTACACAGACATACAGGCAGGTGAAACCTCCATACACATTAAATAAAATAATAAAGATAAAAGATTGATGTAGTATTCATTGTGTCAATGTGCTATTGTATTATCAAATGGTGGATGGGTGTCATAAAGGAAGACAGTGTGCAGCTCTGTCCTGCTTCCTGGATAATCTTCTCCCTAGATGTTTCCTTGTCAAAGCTGAATCGTGGCTGATGTGCCTACGATGCCATTTATCATTTTCACATCTATTTCGTTTGTCCCTATCTATCTGTATTATGTTATATTTCAGCCTTGATTTCTTAACACGCCATTGGAATGTTCTTTGCCTTCTGTTTATCTACTGTGTGATAAATACTGCCAGGCCTTACTCTTGTTTTCAGTCTTTAGTTGATACATTTTTCCATTCTTAAAGACTTTATAATATAGAGAACATGTAATTATTAAGGTCAGATGATAGTGGGAGAAGTGTTTCACATTGGTAAGAATTTATGAATGAATTGTTTCTGAGAACCTCCTACCTGTCCTCACAGTAGTTAAATTTGAAGAATATAAGTTTGATAAATACCCCCCCACACACACACAAGATCTTATATATCCCAGGATGTCCTTCAACTGCATACATCGCTGAGATGACCCTCAGTTCTTGATGCCCCTGCCCCCTAAGTACTGGAATAAAGGGCATGTAATTTTCAGTTATCAGGCTACCATATCTGATTTATTTGGTGGTGAGAATCAAACCTAGAGCTTCATGCATTCCAGGTAAACATTTTACTAACGGAACCACAGCTCCAGCCTCAAAGGGCTACATTTCAGAGATAATGTTTTATGGATAAACTTTATTTCTACCCAAATACTTGGGTAGAAAGAAATTCAGTGAACCGTTTGCTTCTCTGCTTTCTGCTTGGCATAAATACTAGCAGCCAACCCATCTCCTAACTCAGTATTCTTTGCCTCCTATCCTACCCATTTACTGAAAAACTGTAGCCAATGGTTTAGTTTGTTTTCTTTCTTATTCCCTTCTTATCTGATTCTGAAATTAATTTTAAAAGACCTGAGTCTCAAAACAACAAAAAACAGTAGATCATATTTTATCTGAGAACTGCATGTATATAATATATAAAATGTCTAATTTAATAACATGTTAACTATTACATAATTAATAAGCAGTGGATATTGTTAATAACAGGATAATCATAATAATAGGCATTTAGTATTATATAGTTATATCATTAATTGCTAATTTCTTATTTATGATTACATAATTTGTTCTGTGACTTGCTTGATAATGATTCACAGTAAAATTTTTGTAGGTTTCAATTGAGCATTCATTAAGACTTTTGGATACAGCATACAGAGCATGCTATAAAAGGTGTAGGGAATACTAACTTATTAAGTGCAGGACTGACAGTAGGGCTTTGATTTTTCTTTTAATTATATATTTGCCAGCTAGGAGGATGGCTCAGCAGGTGAAGAAGCTTGCCGTGCAAGCCTGACAGTGTGAGATTGATATCAGAACCCATGCCTAGGTGGAAAGACTCGACTAGACTCCACAGAACTGCCCTCTGACCCCCACACACGCACCATGGCACACCATCCCCTATCATGTACACATGTACACACACACACACACGCACACATATACACACAGCTTTGAAATACATACTTACCTATCAGCGTAAGGACTAGAAAAGCAGTTTCTTAGCTGGACATAGTGTCATGTCTTTAATTTCAGAATTCAGGAGGCAGAAGCAAGTGGATCTCTGTGAGTTTGAGGTCAACCTCATCTACATATTAAATTCTAGGTCAGCCAGGGCTACCTAGTGAAATCCTGTCATTAAAAAGAAAAAGTGACTTCCTTTAGAAGTTACTTCTTGTTCGTTTTTAAGTGATATTAGGATGGTTTTCCTTTGCATAGAAGCACAACAAAATACACAAAACTTTAATCCTAGCACTACTCAGAAGGCAGAGGCAGGTGAATCCCTGTGAGTTCGTGACTGTTTGCTCTAGACAGCAAGTTCAAACCATTCAAGTGATACCCTGAATATGTAACATAGTGATACCCTGTCTCAAAATAATCAAAACCTGGGGCTGGAGAGATGGCTCAGTGGTTAAGAGCACGGGCTGCTCTTCCAGAGGTAATGGGTTTAATTTCTAGCAACCACATGGTGGTTCATAACAATCTATAATAGGGGTCTGATGCCCTCTTGTGGGTGTACATGCAGACAACATACTCACATTAAATAAACAAACAAGCAAACAAACAAATAAACAAATCTTTTAAAAATCAACCAACCAAAAACAAAACAAAAATCACTAACTCTCTTAAGAACAAGCCACTTCGGGCTGGAGAGATGGCTCAGTGGTTAAGAGCACAGTGGGTTAAGAGACAGCTCTTCCAGAGGTCCTGAGTTCAATTCCCGCCAACCACATGGTGGCTCACAACCATCTGTAATGGGATCTAATGTACTCTTTTGGTGTGTGTCCGAAGACAGCTACAGCATGCTTGTATAAATAGTAATAAATAAATAAATCTTTAAAAACAACAAAATAAAACAAGAAAACTATATTTAAAAAAAAGAACAAGCCACTTCACTGCCATCTGCCAGGAAGTTATAAAAAAATATACACAGCAGTCATGTTTCCAATAAGCAAAGTATAATAGACAGAAATTCAAAGAATGATAAAGGTGAGTTATGTCTTATTAGGTGAGAAACACTAAGGCATTGTCCAGCTATACCAACACACCTGGCTTCCCCAGACCCAGGTACACCTAAATTTAACTTTCACTAATTAATTAATTAATTGTGTGTATGTGTATGTTGTACCTATCTGTATGTCTATGTACCACATGTATGCAGTGCCCTCAGAGGCCAGAAGACATCATAGGGTCCCTTGGAACTGGAGTTTTGGATGATGTGAGCTGCTATGTGGATGCTGAGAATCACATACCCTGGTCCTCTGAAAGAACAGCCTGTGCTCTTAACCACTGAGCCATCACTCCAGCCCAACAGATTGAACTTTGACTGCTTCCAATCTCCTTTCACAGGCAGACGTTTCTAATTATCATGACCTTTGTGGAACTGAGTCTGGTGTGATTCACTCACACCGTGGGAAGAAAGATAGGAGGGGGTATGATATGTAATTCTCCTTCTGTAGCAAGGCTACCCATGTTAGCAAGTAAGACAGGGACTTGAGATCTTCTCACTTGCCCCATGTAGGAGGAAGGGGGTACGTGTGACATCTCTTCAAAGCTCAAAGGCATTGCCCTTGCACAAAGTGTGGAAGAGAATTGAGCCGAGACAAAATTCTAAAACAAACAAACAAAGACTCCTCAAAATGAGTAAGATTGGGGATGAGCCAGCAGGATTCCTAAATAAAGGAACTTGAAGTTGGTGGGGAAAGGGCGTGTCACACACCATTATGTGACAGTATACTTGGGAAAACATGAACAACTATCTATTCACCTCAAACAGGAAATCAATGACAAAGCAAAGTAAGAGTACTACCAAAGCCCAACTTGAACCAATGAGTTTCACTGGGGTTACTTATAGGGTATGGGAGAGAGATATCGACAGAAGCAGAAATGACTCAAAGGTAGATGCATTATCAGAAACCCATTCCAGCATGGATGACACCTCATGGAATTCATTGCACAACTCGAAGGCATGTGGAGAGGTTGGAGAGAGCTTCTTTCTGGTAGCTCAGCTTGACTTAGCTTCTTCTGGGAAGCTGGTCTAGTCTGAGAGTATATAGCTGTCCCCACTGTTTACATAAGGTTTGGGAGGGAGGGGCCTATGAATCTGGTCAGTTTCAGGGACCTCCCGAAGCTATTGATTTGTTTATTTCCTGAGTCTTAAGAAGCTTTCCACTGGTTAACAAATCCTGAGGGCCTCAGAGTATGCACTCCCAGTCCCTGCTTCTCCTATTGGCTCATTTAACTGGAATCCTTGTCCCCGTGGCAGGAAGTCCACAGGCAGGAGCAGTTCCAGTCATATAATCCCTCACATCATCCCAAGAATAGGCAGACACTTAAGAGTTGCCTCCAGAATAGGCCCAGCCTCAGAGTTGGTATGGACCAGGCTTTAGCATGGGACAGCAATATTTACTTGTGTGTGCCTTGGAGTTTCCTCAAGACGAACCCTGCAGGGGTTAGGCAGGCGAGAGATTAGGTGGGAAGGTGTTCTGAGAAAGGGACAGGGTGCCCAGGTGGCAGGAGGTTATGTCTCCCTGTGATGGTTTGTATATGCTTGGCCCAGGAAGTGGCACTGTTGGGAGGTGTGGTCTTGTTGGAGTATGTGTGGCCTTGTGGGTGTGGGCTTTAGTACCCTTGTCCAACCTACCTAGGAGACAGTATTCTGCCAGCAACCTTCAGATGAAGATGTAGAACTCTCAGCTCTTCCTATACCATGCCTGCCTGGATGCCGTCATGTTCCCACCTTGATGATACTGGACTGACCCTCTGAACCTGTAAGCCAGCCCAATTAAATGTTGTTCTTTATAAGACTTGCCTTGGTCATGGTGTCTGTTCACGGCAGTAAAACCCTAACTAAAACTCTCCCCTTCCTTTGGGGTCCTGTATGGTAACTGCTGCCATGATGCTGTTCCCTCCCTGTCAGTGTCTCTCTTGGATCCCAGAACTTGAAGTATCCAAGTTAACATACATACATACATACATACATACATACGTATATATACACATATGAGGAGGAGAGGCTTTCGACCTCAGCACTCTGTGACATGAATGAATGGAAAGGATGAAAAACCAGTATCTACGGTCATCTGATTCAGAAGGAGCACTTCGTTTTTTGAGCTTTGTTTCAGCCCAGCAGCAAGCATTTCACGAGTGAGTGCCACCGGAAGCTCTGGAACCTGCTTTGGGTCTACTTTGCCTTGAAGGCGAGTCTGCTCCACCTGCAAATCTTCCAGCCTTGGAGTTTCCTGTTGAGAGTCCTTTTCCAAGGAACTGCTGAGGTGACCTAACCTTGGACGCACGCAGACACCCGGCATCCCAGGAAGCATCTGCACTAGTCGATACTGCTGCTGTGCAGCATGAGTCTCCGTGCACCTATCGCCACCTTCTGGACGTCGCCGGCTACTTCGTCCCTGGCAATGGTGAGAAACAGAAAACAAAACAAAGGAACAGGTGGCAGCCTGTCTTGATCCCTGGGAGACAATCTAAAGAGAGTGGGGGTATTGGATGAGGACCGGAGTGAGGAGCCAGCCCCAGCGAGGACTCCAGGATGAATGCCCGAGAAGCCTCTCTAGTACTTCACACGGCCACAGGGAGCAGGGTTTCCCCGGAGGTTGCTTTCAGAACCTCCAAGCAAACTGCTCTCTTACAATCGTCAGCTTGCCTAGCCCCAGAGCTGCACGTCCAGCTGGGTTGCATACACTGGTTCTCTACAAGTAGAGAGACTATAACTTCGGTATTTGAAACAAATGCAATACTTGCCGGCACAACAAGCAAACACAGTTTTATGCGTCTACATTTACCCTTTTGCCCATGTGAGAACAGTGTGGGTACCAGCAGTGATACATAGGGATACAGTACACGCCAGAGATCCTGGAGTCAGTCCAGCACCAAACGCCAAAACACTACTAGTATGGTTTTGTGGAAAGAAGACAGATGATACAGCTCATAGTCGGTGACGCCTTTTTTTTCCAAAAAGATGAAGAGAACACATTACTAATACTATTCAACCCAGCTGTGTTACCTCATGCCCATCTGAGCTATTGGGAGAGAGGGGCTAGTTATGAAAGTCTAGAGTGGCTTACAAGCAAGAACAGAAGCAGGGGAAGGGCAGCTGGTAGAGGAGGAGAGAGGAGATAGACCCAGGGGAACCAGGCACCACCAGTTGGCTTGAGTCTTGCTGATCCTCAGTGGGAAAAGGCAGGTTGGTGGTTTCTTGGCTTTTTTGTTTTGTTTTTGAGACAACCTCACCCTACAGGCTGACTTGGAACTCTGTGAAGTTTAGGCTGACCTTGAATCTGTGGTGATCCTCCTGCCTCAGCCTCCCAAACACTTCACCAAGCAACCTTTTTACTGTTTGTTTGTTTCCCAGCAGCTTCAGTACAGGGGAAGACCTGACAGGAAGTGGAGGTTTGGCAGGCCACATATAAAGGAGAGGCTGTGACTTCTTCCCTACAGTTCTCAGGAGTGCACAGAGGTAGGCCTGCAGGAAGGGTGGGCACCCTTGTATGCTAGGTGGAGGGTCTTGGCCTGAACTATCTGTGTAAGCCTAAGAAGGCACGGAGGTGGAGGAGGTGTCTTGAGGGGCTTTAAGACTGCCTCTGCTGACTTTTGACTAGAGAAGTAGAAAAGTACCCACTTGGGTGTGTGGAAGCAACACCCTTTCACCTTGACTCCTACTCCCCTTTAAGCTCAGCCAGAAAGCACTTGCCTATTTGCCTACAAGAAAATCCAGCCGGGCAGTGGTGGCGCACGCCTTTAATCCCAGTACTTGGGAGGCAGAGGCAGGCAGATTTCTGAGTTCGAGGCCAGCCTGGTCTACAGAGTGAGTTCCAGGACAGCCAGGGCTACACAGAGAAACCCTGTCTCGAAAAACAAAACAAAACAAGAAAAGAAAAGAAAATCCAGAGTAGTCGGGAGACACCTAGGTGAGGGTGTGAGTCCAAGTGGCTTTGTGGGAGCAGAAGAATAGTGACTACAAGCACTCAGCCTTCAGCTTGGTGTTTCCTGTGGATGTGCACTGGTCTACAATGGTACACAAGAACCACGTGGAGGTTAGTGTTATCAGTGTGATGAGATCTAGACTCATGTGGGGGATGGGCCTCTGAGCATGCCTGGAGAAAGCAGGTATTTTGATTGTTGAGGAAGGAGGAAAGACCTATCTACTGTGGATAGCACCATTCTGTGGCTGGGAACCCTGGACTATCTGAAGTGGAGAAGCTGCTGAGAACTAGGAAGCATGACCTGCTTCTTAGCTACTGATTCAATGGGACCAGCTCCTTCAAGCTTGGCCTTTATGATCTCCCCATCATGATGGATTGTAACCTGGAACTGTGAGCTAAATAAACCCTTTCTCCCTTATGTTGCTTCTACCAGAGTATTTTATCACACCAATGGGGAAAGAAGCTAAGGCAAACCACCGTTAACACAATGTACACACACCTAAGAGCTTCCCATTATTAGGTCATTAACTCAGTCATCTTTCTCCAGCCACATCCAGCCATGCTTCTGCAGGTGGAAGTAGTGCGCAAAGAGCTGATCTTGGTTGGTGTTGTCAATTTCTGAATACATCCAAGGAAAGCTGTGGGTATGTGGGCTACCAATTGCAAACAAGAAGCACAGAACCCAAGTAGTGTCTGACAGGAACAGCAGCGGTGAGGACATCAGAAAACTACACCATTTGCACATAGACAACACAGACAGCAAAGCACACCCCTATGGTGTTACCGTGAGTGTTAAACCATGTGAGCAGGTACTTGTGGTCTGTAAGCAATACTAGGAGCAGAGAAATCTCCCCATCATCGTAACCAATTTCATCATCTTTAACCCCAGAAGGTCTGGAGGGACATGGTGTTGTGTGGTGAATTCTTCTTCTCTCTAGGGTAGCTCTCTCATCCCCACCCTTTCTATTTTCTCACATACCTGACCATAGAAGAAGGATACTAAGACCAAGATATGGGCCCTAATCACCACGCCCAGTTTTTAGGGAGCCACCCACTAAGCTTTGTTTTCCCGGTCTGGCAGGACTACTTTGATGCTATCCACCCCAGCAATGGCAGGGCTATTCTGATGCTAATTCACAGGTTGAATATGCTGTTTGTGAGCAAAGGTATTTTGTATGCATTCATTCGATGCTTTCTCTGTGTGCAGGGTTATGGAAACTAATCATGGACACTGTCCTTCCCTGTCCATCTTCCCATCTGCCTCAGAGGGAAGATTTAGAATCATATAAGGAGCTGAAGGCATAACCCAGGCACTTATCCCTGGGAGGGCTGAGAGACTCAAGTGAAACCTGAGGCCATTCATTGCAGTTCCAGCTTCTGGAATACTTTAGGTCCCACCTCACTGTTAATCATCTCCTCTTCACGAGAAGCACCTGGCACAGGTGCTTCACCATGAAAGAGAGAAGGCCTTTGAGCCAGATACCAAACTCCTTCAAACCTCGGTACCTGTGAAGACCTCCCTAGAGGGGAGACCCTCTCTCAAGTCTCAGAAAGTCGCGACCACCCAGTAATCTACTCGAGACACCATATACCGGAGCAATTGCGAGGTTATTTATTAGGGCGTGACAACTAGCTGCCGGTCAATTCGCATGCCCACGCAGGAGCTGAATTGACCCCGACTGCCAGTTTGGAACGGGTTTTAAAGGGAAAAACCACAAACCAAGGAAATGAGGAGGGGGTGAGGGGGTTGCTAGGGTGGTATAACATAAAAATAGTGGAACATTCCAAAGGAACCCAACCTACATGAGTCAGGATCAGGTGAAAACTCTCTGTACGCTTATCTTTCTCAAGAATGTAGTCCTACCCTGTCACTTCGGCCTTGCCCTGTCACTATGGTTCTCAGCTTGGTTTCACCTGACTAAATTGCATTCCAGACAGTTCCCGTAATTAGTCTGTCCACATTCTTGCTTCATGCCTCCATGTCTTTGCAAAGAAAGCCTAAAGAATATTTTATGTCGGGCTGGAGAGATGGCTCAGTGGTTAAGAGCACTGACTGCACTTCCAGAGGTCCTGAGTTCAAATCCCAGCAACCACATGGTGGCTCACAACCATCTGTAATGAGATCTGATGCCCTCTTCTGGTGTGTCTGAAGACAGCTACAGTGTATTCATATATAATAAATAAATCTTTAAAAAAAAAAAAAAAAAAAAAAGAATATTTTATGTCTAAAAAGGATTCTATATACCCAGTATCTATAATTTTCACTCTACACCTGCTTGTTGGGGCCATAAAGCATAAGAGTCTCTGTACTCCAGAGCCAGGGTCCTGTGGTTCAGAAGCCTTAATGGAACTGATTTAGTGAGCTTAATACAGATTAGATGACAGGCTATTTAAATGCATCGGCTTCCCAATGGCACCCTAGGCTGATCACTGTGTAAACTGGCTACTGGAAACTAGTAGGTGTGTCCTTAGTAGCTGTGATGGTTAATATTGTCAGCTGGACAATCTGGAGTCATGAGACAAACCTCTGGATATCCATACCTATAGAGAATTTTCTCTATTGGGTTAGCTAAAGTGGGAAGACATACTGATTGTGGGTGGGGTCCCAGAGGGCATAAAAAGGAAAAAAACGTGGCAACTTTCACCTCTCTGCTTCTTTACTTCAGACATAATGCAACCAGCTGCCTTACTCTTTTGCCTTTTCTGTTGTGCTGGCAGTTGTATTTGTTTTTTAGGTTTTTAGGGTTGTTTTTGTTTCGTTTTGTTTTTTCAACAAGATATAAACTGGAGTCACTGGGAAGGGAAAGCCTCTGTAAGATTTTCGGGTCTCAGTTTGAATTTAAGATTAAAAGAACCCCACTGTCCCAGGACACATCCTGGAAGGGGCACATTCCTTAGTCAGAGGACACTTGCTGGATTAATATTCAGAGGAGGAAGGGAGAGGCTGATTAACATTCCTCAGACCCCATGGGAGGGAACCCACCCGCAGGTGGGGAAGGCCCAGAGCACACAAGGGAGGTCCTTGCCACCTCATTCCCCAAAAACCAATCAGTTTAAAAGTCACACTGTTCTGCCAATCATATTGTGCCTAGTCATTGTTTCTCTGTTTTACCCCCTAGACCGTATAAAAGCTATTCTTAGCTCCAACTCAGATCTCTCTCTTCTTGCTTGCATTCGAGGGAACCCCAGTATACTAGAATCATTAAACCTCTTGCTGGTTGCATCAAGATCGGTGTCTCATGAGTCATTGGGTGGCTGTAATCTCCTGTGGCTTGAGTAGGGGTCTCCCCTATCTGGGGGCCTTTCACCTCAGCTGAGGAATTGCCTCCATCAGATAAGTCTGTGGGCAAGTCCGTGGGACATTCTGTTGATTGATGATTGGCGTGGGAGAGCTCAGCCACTGTTGGCAGTGTCATCCCTGGACAGTAGTTCTGGGTGGGATAAGAAACCAAACTGAGGCCAGGCAGTGGTGGCGCACGCCTTTAATCCCAGCACTTGGGAGGCAGAGACAGGTGGATTTCTGAGTTCGAGGCCAGCCTGGTCTACAGAGTGAGTTCCAGGATAGCCAAGGCTACACAGAGAAACCCTGTCTTGAAAAATCAAAAAAAAGAAATAAATAAAGAGAGAGAGAGAGAGAGAGAGAGAGAGAGAGAGAGAGAGAGAGAGAAACCAAACTGAGTAAGGCAGTAAGCAAGCTCCTCCCTGGTCCCTGCTTCATTCAGTTCCTGCTCCAGCTTCCTTCAATGACAGACTGTAGCATGTGAGCCAAATAAGCCCCTTTCTCCCCAAGATGCATTTGGTCATGAGTATCACAGCAACAGAGAAGCTAACTAGAACACAGACTGTAACAGACTGTCTCTCCTTGGACTGTAAGCCAAACCAAACCCTTCATTTCTTGAGTCTCTTCTTGTCAAATATATGGACACAGTAACAACAAAGCAACAAATACAGTATCAAACACTTTTTTAAAACCCAAGTCTCAAAGTTGACTCTGCCAAGTTGAATGTCCATAAAGATTGATGTCTAGGTGCCCACAGTTCACACAGTCCAAAGAATGGAGTCCTGTGAGAATTCTGAGTAGTTGTGAGAAAATGCCAACAAAACAGTCTTGTAACCTCAATTTCTTCAAAAACATGAAATTGTTCTTGGAATGTGTTTTTGTGTTCCTTCCAGGTATAGCGGATAGGAATGCGTTTACTTCAGCTTACTAGTTTCAACTGGCTATTGTATTTATTTCCCTTTATGGGAAAACATATTTTTTTGCCCCATGGAACTTCCATGTGTAGCTTGTCCACCACATGCATGTGGTCTTCCACATGTTGCTTACCCACCACTTGAGGCTTGTTCTTGTGATTGTATGATTTATTCATGTGACCCTACTTAACCCTCAGAGTATAAGTTGTCTGATGCTCTAATTAAACTTGGCTATTGCGTAAATCTTTAGTCCACTTCATTTATTGGCTCTCCAGGTCCTATTGCCTCTAAAGTAGAAAACACCTAGGAGTGAAGATATCTTATTTATTAGGCCTGGGAAGACCCAAGTAAGAATGAACTCTGTGTAAAATCTACAGGAAATCAAAGCTGGAGGAATGGCAGGCATTCATGAAGTACCCCCAGAGACAAGTCCATGGGAATAAGTCTGGAGTTGTCATCCTTTTAGCAGGGAGATCGGGTTGAGCATCTTGCAGGAGGTCAGCCTGATGTACTCCCTGGTCCCTCCACACTTGGTAGCTCAAGGGAAAGTCAAGTGTACAGCTTCCGCCCCACTGGAAGGTTCTGACATGAGAGGTGTTGGGACTTGGTTGGTGAAGGGAAGATGGCGTAAGGATATAAAAATTCATAGAGAGGCTTGATACCCCCTCATCTGAATTAAGGTTGGCAGGTTAACAGGCCTAGGTCCCAGGAACTAGCTGGCCACCCTAAGAAAGAATTAGCCAGGGGGCAAGTCAGCCAGGTTGTTCCGACAAAGAATAGCAGAACTACAAATACAGGTTGGTCAAGATACTCCGGGAAATGACTGACCACAATGGGCTAGGTTAAGGTCACATTCCTGAGAAAAATGTGTACAGGATGTTTCCCACTCCCCACCCCAGTTTATGATGTGTGTAAAATGTTTCCCACTCTCCACCTTGGTTTATGACAAACTACTGTTCCTTTTTTTGATTTCCCCCTTCACTCCCCTGGTTTGGGGTTTTCTCCTTTAAATACCCCTTGCTCCCGAGCCTCGGGGTGGACACTCCCCTTGTGAGCGACGGCCTCAGCGGACTGATACCCCGAAATCCGGAAATAAAGCCTTTTGCGGTTTGCAGCAAGTTCGGTCTCGAGTGATTCTGGATGGTCATAATCTTCTGTGGCTTGAGTGGGGGTGTCTCCACTCCGGGGGCCTTACATTGGAGAGACAGAGGACCAGAGCACAAGAGCCTATGTCCTAAATGTTTCTGAGAACTCAGAAGCGTAGTACTGGGTAAACCCCAGAATTACTGGGGAGGAGACCTGGAAAGAAAGGGTCAGAGAGAACAAAGATGGACAGTGTCAGAGCACCAAGACTCCTTTCTGCAAGATCTCAGAAGCAGTTACTGTTGGGGAATGAACCCAACTGGAGGGATGTTGGAATTATCTCGGAAAGAATCAGGCAGAGTTACAAAGTTGAGCTGGGTCTTAGGATTGAATCAAAATGTGGCTGTGATATCAGGACCCTGGAGGCCATCGAGTCAAGATGGAGGACCACAGAACGAAGAAGGTGAGGTACAGGAGCTCTCCACATGGACAAACAGAGGTACAGCTGGGAATTTAAGGGTACTGTATCCACAACTGTGGCTAAGATGAGCCCTAGGGACAGTTGAGAGCTTCTGTTTGTCCTTCCCTTGATGCATGCGCCAGTCGGTCAGACGGCAGGTTAGTTGTAGCCTTTGCCATGGCAACACTCAGTGTCCCCCTCTTTATGAGGGTCTGGCAAGAGCACTGCATCCTTCTTTGGTTTGGCGTATTCAATAAGTTCACTGGCCTGGTCTTTCCAATTTGATTTTAATATATATGCCCATGAGTTCATATTTTTTCCCTCCACAGCACACACGTAGGGGTAAGAAGGGAACTTGTGGAAGCCAGCTCTCCCCTTTTACCACATGGATTCCAAAAATTAAACTCAGGTGATCAGGCTTAGTGACAAAAACCTACTTAGTCATCTATTGGAGAATGTTTGCCCTTCGGGGAGGACTGGACAATCTCCAGCTCAAATAAGACCACAATGACAAACCAAAGTTCAATTTCACCAAAGTTCATGAGTTTATTATGGAGCAAGGGGTTGAGGGATTATGAGCAGGAGCATAGGTGACCTTAAAACAGTCACCCTGCAGTCCCACTGTCTCCAAGACACACTCTCAACTGTGTGCAGGCTTCAATTATCCTGTGACCCTGGTGCATTGATGCCCTGTGCACTCTCACTCTCATGACTAGGCCAACGCGTTCCCAGTTAATCATAACCTGGCTCCAGTGTGTAAGTCCATTATGCATATCTTGTGCACAAATGTTCTATAGGATATATGTTTTATATGTGTCTGTAGTGTACATTGCAATATTAAGTGAAATGTAAATCTGCATGTGGATGATGGAACCAACCACTCAAGTGTCATGCCAATGAAAACACCAAATAAAGCTTGAACAGTGAAAAAAAAAAAAACAACAACAACAACAACCAGTTACCCTGGAAGGTCTATTGTACCTAGCAGGTGCAATGGCTTCCCTGTGGCTGCATAGATGGAGCCCCCTCCTCTAGGCCCTTCCCTGAGATTCTCCCAAGGCCAAGTACAATAAGGGCAGAATTGTATATAACTGCTTTGAAGAGCTGGTTAAATATCCAGGTGAAGGTCCGCTGACCCTTCCACCCACCTCCATGATTTTTTTTGAATCTTTCTTAAATTTAAAAACACCATTCTCGGCCGGGTGGTGGTGGCACACGCCTTTAATCCCAGCACTTGGGAGGCAGAGGCAGGCGGATTTCTGAGTTCGAGGCCAGCCTGGTCTACAAAGTGAGTTCCAGGACAGCCAGGACTACACAGAGAAACCCTGTCTCAAAAAAAAAAACAAAAAAACAAAAACAAAAAAAAACAAAAAAAACCCCACCATTCTCTTAGAGACTGCACCTAATGAGAAGAGATAAGCACATCTATTCAATCAGCTCTACATAATCAGCTCACTGAACTCACACAGTGCTGCAGCTTCTCCAACTAAGCCCAGACCACCAAACCCAGCTCTCTGTCTGCCTGCCTGCCTACCTGCCTGCCTGCCTGTCTACCTGGCTGTCTTTTATTCTCTCACATCCCCTAGTCTTTTCAGTCCTCAGAGCCATCCAATGACTTGGCAAACTAGTATAAATACAAAGCTAGCTGGGAAAGAAGAGATGGTTTTAAGACAAGTGTTGACTATTTGCCTGTGTCTTTATTCCTGACTCTTTCAGGGCGTCCTTGCCCTGGGTTGGTGGGATGTGGTACACACAGGACTGCTCTCTAGCTGCTGATCAGTGGAGGGAGCAGACTATGCTACATTTATTTCACTTATTTATCTTTTTTTTGTAAGTTCAAGTTTTAAAAGCCTAAAAATTTTTATTTACTTATTTTTGTGTATATTAATGTTTTACCTGCATGTGTTTCTGTGCTCCATGTTAGTACTGCCCAAGGAGGGCAGAAAAGGCCATCTTACCCTCTTAGACTTGAGTTACAGGCAGTTGTGAGTCATTATGTGTGTGTTGAAAACTGAACCCAGATCCTCTGGAAAGCAACAAGTGATCTTACCTGCAGAGCCATTGCCCCAGCCCTTAAAAAAAAAAACTTGTAGCCGGGCGGTGGTGGTGCATGCCTTTAATCCCAGCACTTGGGAGGCAGAGGCAGGCAGATTTCTGAGTTCGAGGCCAGCCTGGTCTATAGAGTGAGTTCCAGGACAGCCAGGGCTACACAGAGAAACCCTGTCTCGAAAAAAACCAAAAAAAACCAAACAAACAAAAAAACAAAACTTGTAGTAAAACCTTAAGACACAAACACATTGTACAGCTCTACAAAATTGCTTAAATCTTCATCCTATAATCTCTTTGTGCCATTCTTAAACTTAAAGAGCCTAACACAGACACGTACGCACGCACGCACACACACACACACACACACACACACACACACACACGCCTAGGCCTGTACAGGGCCAGGGTTATCAGGTCCCTTGTCTACCACCTCTGCACCTCATCCTATTGGGAGATATTCAGGGACAGCAACATCTACAGAGGTGTCTTGACCTAGCAGGACAGCATGTTCTTCTAGGATCCTTGCTGCAGGATAACCCTGAGGCTGTTTTAGAAGTTTTTAAAAACTACATTTTAGCTGGGCGATAGTGGTGCACGCCTTTAGTCCCAGCACTTGGGAGGCAGAGGCAGGTGGATTTCTGAGTTCGAGGCTAGAGGCTAGCCTGGTCTACAGAGTGAGTTCCAGGACATCCCGGGCTATACAGAGAAACCCTGTCTCGAACACCCCCTCCAAAAAAAAAAAAAAACCCCAAAAAACAAAAAACAAAACAAAACAAAACCCTACATTTTATTTTTGTCTCAGTACAGAATTCCATGGATGTTCAGCAAGTACTCTACCACAAAGTTCTTTCCCCAGCACCCTGCTCCCTGTTTAATTGGGATGGAGTTTCTTGCAATCTAGCTCAGGCTGGCCTTGAATTTGAGATCCTCCTGCCTCAGCCTTTTGAGTACTGGCATTACAGGATAGCTGACTTTGTTTTATAAGTAGGAGTACATTCTAAACTAGTGATAGCAAGTACAGTACATACATAATCCCATTACAGAGTCATATTACTAAGTATTAGGTACTCTATACCCTGATGTAAGTGTATTTTTATATGATCTACAGCATATAGGTTTGTTTACAACAGCATCTGTGCAAACACATGAAGACTGTGTCATGCTACAATATTGCAACTGGTGTGATATCACTGGGTCAATGGAATTTTTCAGCTCTGTTACCTTGTAGGACTATCAGTGCATACGGAGTCTATCTTTGAGCCTTATCATTCCTCAGAAGCTATCTGCCTTGTGTTTTGAAACAGGTTCTGTCACTGGGACCTGGAGCTCCACAATTAGCCTAGGCAGGCTGGTCAGCAAGTCCCAGATATCTACAGGTATACACCATGCACTCTGGTCCTCTCCTCTCCTCTCCTCTCCTCTCTTGTCATATCACATCTGAAATTAGAAAGCATAAAATAATGTTTGTGCTGAACTAGCTTTCTCATTATGTGGTCCAGGATCCTCTCTCCAGAAAATGATCTTTCTTACAGTCAAGATGGGTCTTTCCACATCAGTTAACTTCTGCCTGTCCTGTAAAGTATGTAGCTGCCTGCGGCCACAGTCAACTGGGTTCACCTGAAAGGGGGCTGGGAATGAAAGAAGGATGGAGGGCAAAAAGAGATGAAGCCAAGACAAAGTTCACTGACCAAGGCTCAATGCTTTAATGTTCAGCTTCTCAATTTAAAGGGAAAGACCCCAACCCGAACCCTTCCTTGTTTCAACAGGAGATGGGTTGGATAATCCGTTCTTGGTCACGGTCAGGGCGGGAGATATCTCAAGGCAAGCCCAGGGGCAGTTCTTCTAAGTTCCGTGCAGCCAAGGTGGGTAACTCCACCTAGATCCTATCACTTGGTCTGTTGTGGTAAACAAGGTCTCTCAGACCTGCTCAAGGCCAGGGGAAGGACACAAAGTAAATTAAGCTGGCTTCAAATTCACAGAGTTCCACAAGCCTCTGCCTCCTCAGTACTGAGCTTAAAGCCCTGTACTACCATACCCAACCTCGCCTTTCTAAAAACTCATCCACCAGTTGGGCTTGGTGGCACAGGCCTTAAATCTCAGTACTCAAGATATAGAGGCAGGCTGATGGGGGTCTCTGAGTTTGAGGTCAGCCTGGCTTACATAGTGAGTTCTAGGACAGCCAGACCTACATAGAAAGACCCTGTCTCAAATAAATAAATAAATAAATAAATAAATAAATAAAGAAAGAAAGAAAGAAAGAAAGAAAGAAATAAAGATAGATAGATAGTGTTAGGATTCGAGCGCAGTTTGGACAGACAACACCAAAGCCGATCCGATCCGGTTCCAAGGGAAGGGGTTTATTTGGGGAAGGGAGTGGGAGAGAGGAGCGGGAAGATGGCGAGTGAAGAGAAGACGAAGAGAGAGAGAAGTAGAGAGGAGTAGAGGCCGGCCATGACCACGTGGAGAGAGGGGGAAGAGAAGGGGAGAGGGGAGAGGATAACCTGCAGGTGCT